>NC_068305.1:5904605-6073952 GCF_025860055.1 Xyrauchen texanus
CCATGCAGCTTTGATGTTTGTTTCTTTAATTAAGACAAAAAGTAAAACTGTGACATATAGATCTTCTTTTGGTTATATATAGTTTGGCTATACAAATTTGCAGGTCAAACTTGGTTTGTGAAATTTTTGAGCTTGCATTTCATGTGGATTAATGTAAGTAAATGAAAAAGTCAAGTGCGACCATACCTTAACATAAGACCATACATTATATGTGTATAACTGGAACAGGCTCTTGCAAAGCATTGGCCAAGCATTTACTTCTGCATTTGCGTTCCTGCATAGAGTAAGTTTATGGCCAAATTATTGCTTCATTTATCATAAGAAAAGGAAGGGAGAATGGGGACAAAGTCTGAAAAGTACATGATTCATGTCAAACCATACAATGAAAGTAGTGTGCATAAAAAAAGTCTACAAAACAACCAAGGAGCAAGTTGTCTCTATGCTATGGTGTTTCATTTAGGTCGCCATCAGTAAATGTGCAATGAAGCATCTTAACACTAGTATTGAGGTCTAGATTATAATAATATTAAGTGTAGGCCAGTGGGAGTGATGTGGCTTTCAAACTAAAAGTCTTTAGTGCCAGGCTTTATGGTCTAAAGTCTAAAGGTTTTTTTTTGTGGCCCCAAGTTTGGTTGCCCATTAAGCCTGGCTTTTTTGATTAGTGTGAAAGCTGTCTCCCAAACTTACAAAATTGTACATACTAAGCATAAAACTAAATAAAATAGGAAAGACAGATGCTCAGTTCAAAATCTAATTTGTAAAGATATCATGCATCCTGTAACTTTGAACCAGCAAGATAGAATTAGACCGATTAATATTTTAATTGAGTCTTTGAGATATTTATGCGTCCTAAATAAACTGCTAAAGAATTAGGATATAAAAAGAAGCTGTTCTCTAGTGTTGGGTTTGTGATGCTTGTAGGTCCTGATACTTGGAATGGGTTCTTCGGTATATTCAAGTGTTACCAGTTGTCCAAGAAGTCAAATCCAGTCTTCAGAATACTGCTGCTGGTGTTGAACTGAAAAATTAAGGACATAAAATTTAGGAAAGCATAATACATCGGTGACTATGGTATTGGCCAATATTAACTTTTAATTTTTGCTAAAGAAATCTGATAAAGCCTATACTAGAAACAATAAAACACCCACAATATTCTTTTTTTAAACAATAGAAGCTTATTCTATTTCTACTGTGAATTTTAAAAGTACATTATCAAACATGATCAATCTTTACTTACTGTACATTATTGTATTTTGATTACAAGAGGTCTGTACATTAGGTGTTAGCACTGGTGCACAAATAAAAATGTATTAGCACACAGAAAAGCATGGTTGAAACTGATTAATTGTTATTTCTTTAATTATTGCTGTTTTTAGTTACTACAATTTACAACAACTGAAATTGAGACAATGTCATAATTTTAATTTGATATAATGTTCATTTAGCAAGATAAATTATTGTGCCGCAACACCCCCGTAATTTACTGGGTATGACCCTTCACTATAGAATGTATTATACTTAATTCATGCTAAGTAATAAAATAAAGAAATTCTTAATTTATTTATTTTTTTACATATTAATTGTACTGGATTAAGATTAGAATGCATCCACAGCACTTTAACATTTTCAAATAATGCCTGAACACATGTTATTTTGGCTAAAGGCATAATTTATTTTCTTTACCAAAACCATCAAACAATTACATCAGTGGTGTCAATCACAGGGTTCATGCAGACCAACTGTAATCTGGCCCACTGGATGGTTTGAGGGTTCATTTTAAGGTTAGATATACTAAAAACATTTGCATACATTTATTATTTTGGCATGTTATATTCACATAATTCTAATTTTAGCTACAGCATTACAGAAACTCTTTAATTTGCAGTGTTGCATGTTAAAGCATGTCTCATATAGTAGGATGGTGTTCACACATATGTGCGAATTTGTGCTTTTCAGCTGATACTGGATCTGTGAGTGACCCTTCGCCTTTTTTGTGGTTTTGGCCACTGCCTCTAAATATATCTGTGCATGGCACTGATAATACTCATTTGTACATGTTCATTGTCGCAACACAGTACGCAAAATTGACAAGCTTCATAGATTCACTTAAGAGCATGCAGCTCATGCAGAATAATGGTGCGTTCAGACCAGAGGCATCGAGAGTGTCAAATCGACCGGAAGTCATTAATTTTCAATGGCAGTCAGCGGCGCTCGGTGGGCAGCGCCTCTTGGGAGGTGTGGGCATCAGAGGAAAGTTCAAGTGCAGGAAATATTATGGTAATGAGCTGTGACGCGGTTTGGCAGCAACCTATTGGAGTATAGAAGTACTCCGCTATCAGCTAGCTGACGATACTACCTTATTTTTAAAGGATGCCTCACAGGTTTCAGTTGCTACTGATACAATTAAGACATTCTCTAAAGCCTCTGGTCTATACTTAAATATCAATAAGTGTGAGCTGCTCGCCCTTAAAAACTGTAACGTTCCGTCTATCTCTACCATTACAGTGAAAGAGTCTGTCACCTACCTTGGAATTGTTATTAACAAAAACAACGACACCAGATGCTCTTTAAATTTCGACCCAATCGTAGGAAAGGTACAAAAAATAATTTATGGCTTCAAAGAGACTTATCTCTTAAAGGAAGAATTTTGCTAACCAAAGCTGAGGACATATCTCGTCTTACTTATGCAGCCTTATCTCTAGATATTAACAAACGGACCTCCACGGTCATTGATAACTTATTATTCAACTTTGTATGGAGAAATATAATCCATTATGTAAGAAAATCAGTATTAATGAACTCCTATGTAAATGGTGGTCTAAACTTTCTTGATTTCTCTACCCTCAACAATACTTTTAAGATAAATTGGATAAAACAGTTTTTAAAAAAATCCAAACTCAATCTGGAATTTTATTCCCAACTACCTATTTTCAAAGCTTGGAGGTCTTAATTTCCTCTTACTTTGCAGCTATAATGTTGAAAAAATCCCCTTAAAACTATCAAACTTTTACAAACAATTGCTTCTTTCCTGGTCCTTAATTTATAAACACAACTTTTCCCCTCACAAGTACTACATCTGGAACAACAGAGACATATTATATAAACACAAATCATTATTCTTGGAAAACTGGTTTGTCCATGGAGTTTATCTGGTTAAACATCTCCTCAATTCTAGTGGTGAATTAATGTCATACTCCGAACTTCTAGACAAGTATGGTATTCCTATACCACTGAAGGAATATGCCGTAGTGTTTGATGCAATCCCTTCTGGTGCTCTAATGCTTCTTAGAAACGATACAGCATCTGTACCAACTTTTTTGCCACTGGATCCTTGTGCGACTACTGTTGGCCAGACCTGTTTCTCCTCTAACTTGAGAAACAATAACCGAACTATACATACTCTGTTTCAAAAAGAAATAGTCTCTGTTCCAAATGCTGTTCCTTATTGGAATAACCTTACTCCAAATCTGGACTGGAAGAAAATTTGGTGCTTACCTTCCAAATACCTAATTTTAAATAAGATTAAGGAAGTATCTTTTAAAATGTTGCATCGCTATTATCCCTCCAAGGTATTTCTACGAAGATATAAGAAGGACATTGATGTGGACTGCTCATTTTGTCAAATGGCTCAAGAAGACCTGCATCATTTATTTTGGACTTGTCCCCACTCTTGCACTTTTTGGCAAGATATCTGTACATTTATCTCCCAATATATTGACTCTGAATTCTCACTTTCCTACAACAATGTATTGTTTGGTTTTTTTACATACCCTTCTATCAAGGCAAATAATTTCTATATCATCAATCTGATGCTATTGCTGGCAAAATCACATATTCACAAATCTAAGTTCTCCAACCATAAACCTTCCTTTGCCATCTTTGAAAACGAAGTCAAACAATACATTAAGACAATCCTATACTCTAAAAACAGGAAAGCTATCAAGACCTTGCATCTAGTTACCCTGTTTAACATCTTTCAGTGCTGATTTGTGATTTTTGTATTTTTATTTTTTGTTAGCCCTATGCTCCCCTGGTATTGTCTGCCTTTGTGAATTATATGTTTCCCATATTGTTTATCAATGAATGCATCAAAAACATTTTTTTTTTAAAAAACGTCAAAAAAAAAAAAAAGTACTCCGCTATAGCGAAGTCTAGAGAACACAACCGTGTAAACTTTGGTTCTCACCAAAACATTAGATCCGAAGACAAAATGGAGGAGAAACTGATTATTGCCGTGGCGGGTTTTCCCGTAATATATGATCTGTCCCTGTTTGCTTACAAAGGGATATAAATACATTTTTTTAAAACGATGCGTGGACAAAGGTGTCTGAAATTGTTGGTGTGCCAGGTGAGTTGATGAAGTGGATATTATGGTTTACATAATAATATATTAAAAGATTTCATGAGGATATGCGCTACTTGTAATATGTCGGCAAAAAGATACCGGTCGACATGTCTGGATGTTTTGCAGCCCCATTAAATATAGTTGACAAAACCAAGCATTCTGAACGAACGTTGCCACCTATTTCAACTATACGTCAGAGCGTCCACGAATCTTCGATAGCGTTTTTGACAGGACAGCCAGAGCGAATTTTGACGCTCTTGCTGCCTCTGGTCTGAACACATGGTAAGATTTCAGCCTTTTGCAGTTTAATAATCAAGTTTGTAATAATCATCTTTAGATATAAAGATTTCGAATTGGACCGTGTGAATAAAAAAAGTATGAAAATATGCAATGCAAAAATATCCGATACAACCACCACAACCTCGAATTTCATCAGACATTTCAAAACCCACAAGGAAATGTAAGTAAATAATGTTGTTATTTCATTATCCAGAAAGATTAATATGTAAAATTACTGTTCAAATGTTTGATGGTTGTCAGTAAATTAAAGTGATTCACAATTAATCTCATGTTTTGTAGTGTGACAAGTTGGAAATTACCCAACATTGCCTCTAAATGAGGTGTGTCTTGTCTAAACCTTCTCAACAATATACCATAATGATTTGCAGTCACAACACTTTATTTAAAACGTTACAAGTAGTATACAATATACAGAATGTCTTTTGATAAAATCCAAGTGCTCTCATAGTGATTATGACTTCTGAAGAATTTAACTAAAGCCCTTTGGCTTTTATGACTATTTTTTATAAATGTATCTCTGAAGGGAACTGACTGTCTTCAGAAAAGTTTCGATGGCATTTTCTTTTCATCTTACCAGCATAATGCCTAATAAAGTATTGTTTATAAGCAAGCGCAGGGCTGCTTTGTGTACAGGCATCACCAGAGTAACAGCTATATTTCTGCTGTTCCATAAGCGCCACTTACTGTCAGAGAGCAAATTTGCATTTTCATTCAGCCCATCTGCCGTTTTAACGATCAATGTGAAAATCGGACCCCATTTTTACAAAGCATAAATGCAGTGTTATACATTTTAAACGGTTAATTCTAAAAATCTTAACAATCCAGATAATAAGGTATCTATAAGTATTCACAGCATTTTTAAGTGCCCACGATAAAAATACTGTGCATGTTCAAACGCAATTTACTAAAAAAAAAAAAAAAAAAGATATATATATATATATATTGTATAACACATTACTGTTATACAATTCATATAAAATATTTTATGTAAAGATATTTATATAAGTTCATCTTTTCAGAGCAAAAATAAATATTTATTTAAAAATTAACCTCTATTTATTTAAGTACTGTGGCTTGACTAGTCCCTCAGGACTCGACTTGACTTGCTTGAGGTGAGCCACTGACTTGACTTGCTTGATTTGTCTGCACTGCTCTCAGGACTTGATGGTTAAGACTTGAGACTTGCTTGTGACTTGAACATGTGTGACTTGCTCCCACCTCTGCTACCGGTACTGCCCAAACATATGTATCGTGAGACATCTTTTTATTTTAGTATCAACTTGGTACTGACATAGCGGTACTTTTGAGATCACTAGTAGAAAGAATTTTAATGTATACAACAAAATGAAGGTGAATTTGAGTTTCCATCTCACCTGTGAGAAGGTAGGGCTGGAGGTGGGTGAGCTATCTGCCTTGTTGCCATCTTTGGCTGTGCTGTTGGACTGAGAGGAAGACCTGGTGACCAGACCAGGACTGAACACATCATCCAGAGCACTTACAGAAGGAAGAGTACTCTGGGCCCTTTCCCACTCTCCATCTGTGGAGGACACACTCACAGGAGCAGGAGGTGTTGGGGTTACACTGATCGCCACTGGGGTCATGCTGATGGGAACGGGGGGCGGAGGTGCTGGAGGTTTGGGGGCTTTCTGTTTAACCGGACGCAAGACATGGACTTCCTCGGTCTCCCTCTGCCCAGACTCCAGCCTCAGGTACGAGGGCAAGGGTTTCTCCCCTTTCTCCAGAGACTTGATCTGGCTGGGTGTCAGAGACTGAAATTCAGCCTTCTCGCCCTCTAGTCTGGATCTTTCAGCGCTGATCTTCCAGAAAGTAGACTCGTCACTGCTGGGCAGCTTGCTACTCTGAGAGGTCTTGGGTTTAGATTCGTTCCCTGAGGAGGGAACACTGGGTTCTATAGCACCAGAGATCAGACTGAAGTCCATCTGACTCTGTTAGAAAAGTAACAACACATATAGAAATTCCAATTGGTTGTTTTCTTCCAGCAAACTGATTATGTTTTTGTTTTTTTTAGAAGTGGAGGCCTACTTACCTTGGTCTCCCAAGAGAAAGGAGCTGAGTGCTCATCTTGCCAAGTTAAGTCCTTGAAACAAAGATAAGAAATATATTAACCATCGTCATTAGATAGCCAGACAGCACTGGAATCTGTCAATTCTGCCTTATGTTCTAAATGATGACCTAAAATACAATGGTACTCAATTCAGTGTAGAGTGTCCTAATTTTGTTTAATATAATACTTTTGTCGAACAGTTTCACGCAGGTCTATAGAGTCCGTTTGTGAGCTGGCATGTGCAGTTTGGATATAAAAAATAGTCATGAATTATGTACACAAAAACAAATTACTAGCGGACATTATTTTAAGAAGGCTTACTTTTAATTATTCAGGTGTGTTTTTGGAAACAGAACAAATCCAAACAGCAAGTCTTTTCTGAACCAACAATAAATCCTTAACACACCACAACCCAAATCGCAAGTATGGATCATACAAAAACCTCTTCTCCGAAATGTACGATCTTCTGTCCGGTCTGGATCAGCAGTTTTGGGTAGCATATCACTTCCTCTCTGTCCACCCGGTGCATAGCGTACCGAGCCCGAATCCGCGGGTCCATAATGCCCTCATCTATCGCTGTGTCCTGTTCGGCCGGGCTCATCTGATCCCACACCGAACCGTAGCCATCTTTTATCTTCTCCCGCTCCTGCATGATCTTACGGGCCATGGAGTTAATAGAGGAGAAATACTCCACCTTTTTGGAATCCGTAACGTGTGGAGGATCCGCCATCGCTGCGGCATCCATTTCATCAACAGCTGGAACAACAACAATCGCTGACGTAGTACGTACGTACAAGGAGGACTTTTATTTTATTGAATTATCAGTATAAATGAATAGAATTTTAAGTTTAAATACACGTTTTACTGTCAAAACGATATGTTGGGTAAAACATAATTTTTTATCAGCTTTCATTTTAGCAATACAGTTAATAATAATAATAATAATATGTATAGAAATGTATAGTGTTTATTTTAGAATAGTTTTAATTTCCCTTGCATTTATAACATATAATAAATTAGTGAAGTAATTAATGAAACCAAGTTAATTTAATTATCTTTTGAATCATATAACCTGTGTATTTCATTGCCTTAAAACATTAAGTATAATATTGTATTATTTTATTTAATTAAAGTGGAGCGATTAGATAACTTGTTTATTTATTTCATTTTGTACATGATATTTATTAGGTTTGTCCTCCATAGGCATCTACCTACCACGAAAACAAAGACTTTTATTCTGTGTTCCGCATGCGTGTAAAGAAGTGTCTGAGAGTAATGGCTGTAGAATCGGCGACCTCTAACGGTACAACAGATGAAACCCATCCAGAAGAAAGGGACGAGTGTAAAAAAGGATGGTTATTTAAGAAAACACAGTACACAAAGCGCTGGAAACGGGTCTGGTTTCATGTCAGAGACGGGAGACTTTTCTATGGTGTTAATGAACAGGTAAGAGTGAATGGTGATTTGTGCATGGAGCTCTCGCAGCGCTTTCAGGCTCTTAAGAAAGTATCAACTGTGAGAAGATTATCAGCATGAACTTCAGCACACCTGCGTGAACTGTGCGAATACTTGACGTTTCTGCACAGAAACCAGTTTTTGCGCGTAATTTAATTAATATTTAAATTAATAATCTTCCTTTATAATTACATACCACAGGTTTGATTTGTTACTCACCTTGTTGTTGTTGTGTTATCATGGCAACGCCTGCTCGTTAAGATGCTCTTACTTTTGATAAATTAAACTTTAAAAAATAAACTTCTTAAAACTGTGATCGTCCTGGAATAAAGATCTCCAAATAAATATTTCGTAGAATATGTGATAGTAATGGTGGTTTTTACTTTATAGAGAAAAAGGGGATGGGCCTTGAAGTCATTTAAAGCCATTTAAAGGTGCAATCTGTAACTTTTTTCTTGTGTCATCTTGGATTTACAGTGACACCTAGTGGTGTGAATGCAGCATCAATCGAAATGAATAGATTTCAGTTGCAAATGCGGTTACTGAGATTAAGATTGTAGTAGTCAGCTGGGGCCGTTTGCATCAGCTAGATGTACGCAGAGCCATATAGAGAGTTGCGACAACTCCATTGACTCCAATGGAACGTTTTTTTTACAGCAATGGCGGCTCATGGAGCCTCTCAATAGTTCCTGGAAGTAGCAGCAAACACATGCCGCGCCGTAGAGATGCAGCAGAACAAACCGTTTGCGACGCACTTTTAAAAGGTGAGACGTTTAAAGAATAATATTATCTTATTCTGTATATTATCAGTACATCTAAATAAAAATAACTTGTAAATTAAAACCTTATAGTTGAGTATTACTCATTAAATTAGGAGATAAGGGATTTTATCGGATAACTAACAGATTAGGCAAGGATTGGAGCTGGATAAAGTTAGTAATGAACACCCTATTAATTGTAAACTCTGTTCTCTTGATTCAGTTTCATCCATCGTTTTTTTAAAAAAAGTAATATCATAATATATTATTACAATTTAAAATAACTGTTTTCTATTTTAATGTATTTTAAAATGTAATTTACTCCTGTGATGCCATGCTGAATTTTCAGCCTCATTACTTTTGAACGGCAGTTTATATACGAGTATGCTTAAGTTGTTTTAAAGCTGATATATATTGTGTATATGAATAAGTATTGTAAGAATTATACATTAGATATATAATATTTATAATACATAAATAATTATATTACTATATATAGAATTGTAAACAATAAGCTTCATTTCACTAAATTTTACATTTACGTAACTGCTGCTGATAGTTAATAGTTCATTGACCCATTGTGCGGTGCGAGCTGGAAATCACCTGTCACAAGCCTTTCTCTGTACTATCTGAAAAGTCATAAATATGATATTAGTTACCATGAAATTAGTGAAAACAATGAACATGAGGTAATATAAAAAGGCAACAGAAACCCTAGCCTGAAATAAGTTGAGGCAAATAACGGTAAGCGAACACTAATCCTCAAATATTAGCTGATTTGATCTTTAAAAAAACAACATCGCTGTAACAACATACTCATGCTACATACATATGTCGGTGTGTTACATAAATATATAAAATAAATGCATTTATTGACTACTAATTACCAGAAATCGCAGTTCTGTCACTCTACTCTAACAGTTTGAAATGCCCGCCAAAGTACTTCCTGGAACTATCTGAAGTCTACGTGAATCACGTGACGATCAAGCATTTAGAACTTCCGTTGTCGCAACTCTCTCTCTATATGGCTCTGGATGTACGTTACAACATAGCCTAGTTGTGTCATAAATGGGCACTTAGTCACAACTTTACGCTACTTTATTTGAGCGGATATTTGAACTAAATATTTACGGAAGCCTCCGACCATGATTAACGAATGGAATAAAAAAGCAGAATGATATTTAATGACATCAATGAGCTCATGTTTTGCGTGACAGGCTCTAGACCTTTCGACGTACATTATGATCGCTTACATTTACGAGACAAAAAAACATTATATAAAAAACGTACTTCTTCAGCAACGGTGCATGTTTCAACAATACGATCTATATAAGATAGCGCTATTAAAATGAATGCCTATTTTTTCCAGCCTGTTGTCCAAGTAATTATTTATTTATTGTCCCTTATTTGTTTTAGATACAGTTATTGAATACTGTTATTTACATAGGCTAAATCTACCATTAATTAAATATTGCTTTATTACGTATTGTATTTTAATGGGGATATAATTTATTACAGCTGAGAGTTAGGGGAGCAAACAAGGTTTGAACAAGATCAAACTGAAATTCAAGTCTGTTTAACAGTTCAGTTCACAAATGTGAAGACTGTTTATTGGATAAAAACTTTACAGAGAGCTTACCACCTACTAGTTAAGTCTTGCCTTAAGAACAGTTAGTGCAACCAATTTAAGCACTGACTTATTTACATACTAACTAGTAGTTACTAAGCATAAAGTGTGAACTTTATGTCCCAATTTAAGTGAGAACTTATGCTCAGCTAGTGCAACCCTACCCTGGTCATGTGATTCTAAAATGGTTCCCCCCATGAGGGTGCCCCTCCCCCATGTAGAATAAATCTCATCATGTTTAAAATTACAATTAATTTCTTTAGTAGTAACATTTTTTAATGGGGAAAGAAATGACCGAGTGAATGACCTGAATTTAATTTAACCTTGCGAAATAAAAGGAAATTGATTGTTTCTCAATTAACATTTTGACACCCTGACTGATTTGGTAATGACACTTTTAAGATTTTGATGTAAAAATATTAAAATTAAATATAGCTGCAAGCAGCAATCATGGGGATCCTGGGGCATTCCCAGGCCAGCCAAAAGATATAATACCTCCAGCATGTTCTGGGTCTTCCCCTAGACCTCCTCCCATTTGGACTTGCTTGAAACACCTATGCAGGAAGGCGTCCAAGAGGCATCGTAATTAGATACCTGAACCACCTCAACTGGCTCATTTCAATGTGGAGGAGCAGCGCTGTACTCAGAGTCCCTCTCGGATGTTAGAGCTTCACACTCTATCCCATTGGGTGAGCGCTGACACCCTACGAAGAAACCTTATTTCTGTTACATGTATTCGCAATCTTATTCTTTGGTTACTACCCAAAGACCATAGGTGAGGGTTGGAATGTACACAACTGGTAAATCGAGAGCTTGGCCTTCAGACTCAACTCCTTCTTCACCACCATTGTCCGGTACAGTGACCACATTACTGCAGACGCTGCACCAATCCGCCTGTCGATCTCACGCTCCAAATTTCCCCCACTCGTGAACATGATCCCAAGATACTTGAACTCCTTCACTTGGGACAGCTGCTCTCTCCCTACCTGGAGAGAACAATCCACCCTTTTCCGGCAGAGAACAATGGCCTCAGACTTGGAGGTGCTGACCCTCATCGCAACCGCTTCACAGTCAGCAAACCTCCAAGTACACGCTGGAGGTCGCAGCATGATGAAGCCAACAGGACCACATCATCTGCAAATAGCAGGGATGCAATCCTGAGGCACCCAAACTGGACACACCTCCACTGCGCCTTGAGATCCTATCCAAGGTTATCACAAACAGGATCAGTGACAAGGGACAGCTCTGTCTGAGTCCAATGTCCACTGTGAACAAGCTTGACTTAATGCCGAGAATACGAATAAAGCTCTCAGGTTATACAGAGACTGAATGTCATGCACTAGCAGCACTGGTACCCCATACTCCAGCACCGCCTCCCACTGGACATCTTGAGAGTCACGGTCATATTTCTTCTCCAAGTCCACAAAACAAATGTAAACTAGATGAGCAAACTCCCATGCCCCATATAGAACCTGCAATAAGGTAAAGAGCTGATTTTGTTCCATGATCAGGATGGAATCTGCATTGTTCCTTAGTTCGACATTTGGCCGGAGTCTCCTCCCCAACACCCTGGCATAAGCTTTCCCAGGTAGGCTGAGAAGTGTGATCCCTCTATAGTTGGAACACACCCTCTGGTCCCCCTTTTTAAAAATGGGAACCAACACACCTGTATGCTAATTCCTAGGTACCACCCCAGATGTCCATGTAATGCTGAAAAGACATGTCAGCCATGACAGCCCAACAAAATTCAGGTCCTTCAGTATCTCAGGGCGAATCTCATCCACTTCTGGAGCCTTGCCATCCCTGCCTCCTCCACAGAGTGCGTGTTAGTCAGGTTTAGGAGTTCCTCAAAGTGTTCCCCAAAGTGTTCCAAAGTGGCCAACGCATGGTCCCATTGTACATACATTACATGCGCCCTTACATTGCTCTGGCGGTTACAAAATATCACACCACAAGGGTGCAATAGATTTTTTTAGGCATGACCATGAAACCAGGGCTGCGTCTAAAACCAGGGAAATGCTGCATTCTGTGGCTGTTTACAGAGGCATGATGAAAATAAGGTGCTTTTCAAACAGTTTGGAGACCAGCTGTTCATTTGAAACAGCTGTCAGTTAAGCCATTAACTGATTAGGCAGCAAGTCAGTTGCCTGCATTTCTAGATGTCGCCTGGATGTGGTAGATGAGTCGATAGTTGATGAGTGGGGAGAGACACGGAGAAAAAACAAGTTTTTTTAATGGACTGGGGACAAAAAGTCATATATATTTTTAAAAGAATCAGCTCAAATTGCTGCACCATTGAGTCCACCATGACAGTTGTTGATTGAAAGAAGAAAATCCGCTCTAGCGGCAACACTGAGAATGCAGCACGTACTTGTGTTGGGATATGAATTGAGAGCTGACACATTTCAAAACGCAACGATGTGTGAAATCAATTTTGCTTAGCAAGGTGTGTCTGCTTTAACGTACTGCGTAGAGTATTTTTGGGCCTTATCCAATCCTGAAAAGCCTCCTTCAGCCTGATAGCTTCCTTCACCACAGGTGTCACCCAGCGGGTTCTAGGATTGCCACTCCAACAGGCACCAACAACTTTCAGCCACAGTTCACAGTGTCCGCCTCTGCGATGGAGGCCTTAAACAGGGTCCACTCGGACTCCATGTCTCTAGCCTCCTCCGGGATG
Organism: Xyrauchen texanus; assembly: GCF_025860055.1. Classification (NCBI taxonomy): domain Eukaryota; kingdom Metazoa; phylum Chordata; class Actinopteri; order Cypriniformes; family Catostomidae; genus Xyrauchen; species Xyrauchen texanus. Next base: position 5,917,833 of record NC_068305.1, read on the forward strand.
TGGGAGAAGCTCTTCTGAAAGTGGTGATTTAAAAATCTTCTGGACAGGGGTCTCTGTCAAACGTTCCCATTTCACCCTCGAAATCAATTTGGGTTTGCCAGGTCTATCTGGTAGTTTCCCTCGCCATCTGATCCAACTCGCCACTAGGTAGTGATCGGTTGACCGCTCAGCTCCTCTCTTCACCTGAGTGTCCAGAGCACACAGTCTCAGATTTGAAGATACAACAATAAAGTTGATCATCCTCTGGACCTAAGGTGCTCTGGTACCAAGTACACTTATGAACAACCTTATGTTCGAACATAGTGTTTGTTATGGCCAATCATTGTCTAGCACCGAAATCCAAAAACAGAACACTGCTCGGGTTCAGATCAGTCAGGACATTCCTCCCAATCACTCCCCTCCAAGTATCTCCATCAGTGCCAACATGAGCATTGAAGTCACCCAGCAGAATTATGGAGTCCCCAGCTGGCACACCCCTCCATTACACATCCAAAATGTTGTAATGATACGCCATTGCGGTTGTAAAATACAGCAATTTAAGACAAAATAAAAAATGGCCAATACTCAATATGGTCGACATTGAAAAATCGGTATGCCTCAAGAAAACTAAGGAGACCATTTTCTCCTGATTGTAGGCCAAACTATTCAGTAGTGAGGAAAAATATAAACGTTTCATATTTCTTGACCATGAGGTGGCGCTGTGCCACAACTGTGCAGGTACCCTCAGGTAATTGTTATGATGACATATACCATGTTTCGTGTCTATGTGCTAAAGAGTTGCGAAGATACAGCATCATGTCCATTTTGTTGTGCTCATGTCGAATTTGTTGATGTGGTATATGATAACGATTTGGTCTATTATCATAAAATCCATACATTTTTGTCATGAGAATCTCTAGATCATACGTGCAAAATTTTGTGCAAATCGGAAAACAGTCTAGAAGGTGTTAAAGTATTTTTTTTAAATCTAAATATAGGATAATGTAGTTGTGTGGAAATTAAAACCAGTGGTATGTAATCAACTCTGCATGAGCCAAAAGTTCAAAAGTTATGGTCATAAACATACAGTAAGCACAAATTTAACCATTTTAAGGATTAGAGACCTCAAATTCGGGTCAGTAACATTTGAGAGTGTCCTCTATCAGTCTGCCAACTTTCATAACATTCCTATGTACAGTTCTAGGGGCTGCCATATACTTCAAGAGAGGAATAAAAACAATAAGTAAATGAACAGATACAATAGGTGCCTATGCACCTTCAGTGCTTAGCCTCTCATGACATTTCTGATCTTCAAACTGTCACTCTGCTGCCCTGGAAGATATGTGCTGCCTAATCACTTATCATTTCCATTCTAACTAAGAAAACAAATTTTCTCTATATTCTTGGTGTTATAGAAGTGACAGCAGTATTGGACACAGTTTGGACATAGTTTTTTGTTATAAAAATGCACACATAATACCAAATTATTTGAAAGTAATAAAAAGTGCAATGTAACATTTATGATTTTAGACTTTTTAAAAAGCCTGGGATGGGAGGCAAGCCCAAATACAGAAGTTTTGGCAAATTTTACATTTCAACCCTCTTAATGGAGAAAGTATTTAAAGAGACACAACACATTTTTTAATGCTTTGATAGTCTTGCCTTTAAAGCTTGAATAATTGTTTTGGGCACAGACATAGGCACACTCTGGATATCGGAACGATAAACTGATCCTAAATGTAGTCAAGTCAAGGCATTTTTATTTGTATAGTGCTTTTCACAAAACACATAATTTCAAAGCAGCTTTACAGAAAATCATGCTATAACAAAAAAATTAAACCATAATACCTATGAAGTCTTAGTGATCATTGTGTAATTTGATTAAATATGATTGTAAATTGTGTATAAATAAATAATTTAATAATAATTGTATTTAGAACTCCAGTGACCAAGCAATAGGCGACTGTGGCAAGGAACATAAAACTCCATAAGATGTTGGTTAATGGAGAAAAATAACCTCGGGAGAGACCAGGCTCACTGTGAGGGCCAGTTCCCCTCTGGCTAACCAGCATGAAGATAATGACAATATTAATTATTTATGTGCAGAGCAGGGTAATGGATTAAGCTAAGATTGTAAACTGTTAAATAGTAAACTGTTAAATAGGCAGTGGCATATGAAGTAGACGATGTCTTACAGTTGGAGTTGGCATCAGTTAATCCTCTGAAGTCCATCGTAAAAAACTGAAGTGATGCCTGGCTAGCACCGGCTGCATTTAGTCACTAAGAGACACATAGCAGTGGAGTTCGACACCAAGCAGGTACGGAGCTGGATCTGGCAGGTTCTGGTAACCTTGTAATATGAATCCCGAGATTGAGACATGGAAACAAATAAAATAATAGTAGTGTAGATATCATTAAATTTTATGCAGATTTTTAGATCATGATAGTTGTTTCTGGTTCCGGAAGACCTAACTAAAGCAGCCTAATTGTGAGTTGATGAATAAATTAGGTGTATGCCTGGCTAAATTGATGAGTCTTTATTCTAGACCTAAACTGAAAATGTAAATGTAATCTTTCCCCAGTTAGCAGAGAAAACCATTAATCTGGTTGGAGCAAAAGTGGAGGTGCTGGACGATGATGGGAGATTTGACTGGACTGTCACAACACAGGACAGTATACGCACCTTTATCCTGCGTGCCGACAGTGCAGAAGAGCGACAGGCATGGATGACTGCCATATGTGAGGCGCAGCTGAGTTCTCAAGAGCACAACTCCAATGCATGTGTTTTACAATAACTAGACTTTTAAATGTACTTTTTTAAAAATAATTTGAGTATAGTTTTCTACATCTTTTTTTTTGTTTGTTTTTTGCTTCCTTCATAAATGACAAAGTTTAAGATGCCCTGCTGATGTGTAGTCCACCCCCTGGTGCACGTAACTTTTTTTCAGAATTACCTGGGAACTCTAGAATGGCTAGAATGCCATGTGAACTATGACATGTGAATATAACCATTGCAGAGATTAAAATACACACTCCTTTATTTAACTATATTATTATATATATGTACACTGGCAGCCAAATGTTTGGAATAATGTACAGATTTTGCTGTTTCGGAAGGCAATTGGTACTTTAATTCACCAAAGTGGCATTCAACAGATCACAAAGTGAGTCAGGACATTACTGATGTAATTCAAACAAAGACATTTTTGATCAAATCTAGACAGGCCCCATTTCCAGCAGCTATCACACCTTATCCTTGAGTAATCATACTAAATTGCTTATTTGGTACTAGAGAATCACTTGCCATTATATCAAACACAGTTGATAGCTACTTGGTTTGTTAAATTAAGCTAAACATTGTCTTTGTGTTTGTTTTTGAGTTGCAATAGTATGCAATAGACTAGAATGTCTTAAGGTCAATATTAGATCAAAAATAGCAAAAAAGAAACAGCTTTCTCTAGAAACTCATCAGTCAATCATTGTTTTGAGGAATGAAGGCTATACTGTACTTGAAATTGCCCAAAAATATTTTTTTTTTTTAAAGATTGTACACTACAGTCGTCAAAGACAAAGGACAACTGGCTCTAACAAGGACAGAAAGAGATGTGGAAGGACAGATGTACAACTAAACAAGAGGATAAGTACATCAGAGTCCCTATTTTGAAAAATGGATGCCTCACATGCCCTCAGTTGACAGCTTCATTGAATTCTACCCACTAAACCCCAGTTTTATGTGCAACAGTAAAGAGAAGACTCAGAGGTGCAGACCTAATGGGAAGAATTGCAAAGAAAAAGCCACTTTTGAAACAGAAAAACAAAAAGAAAAGGTTAGAGTGGGCAAAGAAACACAGACATTGGGCAGCAGATAATTGGAAAAGAGTGTTATGGATCTTAACCCCATTGAGCTTTTGTGGGATCAGCTAGACTGTAAGTAGTCGGGGAGCCAAAGTCTCAAATGGGTTGAACCTGACATGGTCTGCCATACTTTTTATTTGTGTTTTTTCTGTTAACTTTGACCCTAAGAACCAACAATTGGAGGGTCTGCTCTGCCGGAAATATCGCGAAAAAACAATTGTGGCCATTTTAGTGTATGCACCCTATATTTTTTAATCAGAAAAATTTGAAAAAATATATTTTTCCTCAAATCCTCAGTGGATTGGATAGGCTGTCAATAAATGCATTCCAGATACACAGAACTCATGTGCTGACAACATCCACTGAAAAAATAACTCTTAAAACACATTTCTACATGATTTTGCATCAATTTCATGCAAAAGAAATTGGCGTTTTCTCACTTTTTTTCAATATTTTCATATTTACTTCATTGGCAATCAACTATTCCCCTAAGTTATGACATCAGTCAATATGCCATTCTTTTCACCAAACTGTATACTCATTCCACAGAAAAAATTCTAAAAATCCAAACAAAATCAATGAATCTGTGATGATTTCACTACTAGTTGGTGATCAACAGGCTCAGAACTTCAATCAAATTTTTGAGTACTCTCAAAATTCCGAAAGACATACTGGATATTTAAAAGGGTTGTTAATGTCCACATTATTAAACATCATGGTCTAGGCATCTTTTTAATTTAAACATAACCCTGTTCTCCCAATGGAAATGTGTCACACAAGAAATATAATACAGCAAAATGACTTTCATTATTTTATTGCCTCAGATGACAACTATTACAACTTCAATAATTTAACATAACTTAATTAACTAGGTGCAGGTCCCTGTGAGGTGGGATAATCAGGAGGGTGGCACACTGCAGATACTGCTCTGGGGACAGACCTTCACCCTCACCACCTGAAGAGACAGCAAACAAGAACGACAGGGTGGGTTATACAGCAGCGCGATAAAAGATGCACCCCCCCTTCTCTCTCTCTAACACACACGTGGCCTACTTCTGTGTCCCTGTCTTCAAGCGCAAGTTCAATCCTTGAACATCTGTTGGGGTCCCTGGTGCAGAGACATGCAATGCCACACTTCACATTGGCTCTTGCACAGGAGCATCCTCGGGCACACATGCTTTTCTTGCAGCGGCAGTATTTGATGTGTTTGAGTTCAGCAGGTTTTGCCTCTTTCAGCATCATGGTTGCCACCAATTTTCCATTGACAAGTTGTCTCCCAAAATCAGTGGCAGCTGGGTAGGTTGGCTTAACCATGTGTGCCCGCTTACACACAGCCAACTGATGAAGGGCTCGGCGAAGGTGTAATAGGAAGGCATTTTCAGTTGGTGGAAGGCAACGCATGTCTCCTTTGATGCTCACAAAGAGATGGGCTCGAAGTGCATCTAGAGTACCACCAAAGTTACTCCTGTCATAGAGTGACACCATGTATCGCCGTGCTGCTGTTATAACTTCTTCCTGAACATCCAGGCTTTCCTCAGGTTCACCATACCTGCACAGCGGCAAAAGGTCTGTCAGGTGTTTAATAGCAGTTGTGTAGGCACGCCTTTTTCCTCTTCTGTACAGATAGCTCACTGTGTCACATCTGGTAAGTATGTAGGTGCTGAGGAGAAGGGATGTAAGATCTGAAGCTGCAACATCATACTTCCCCGCCAGAGCTTCTGTGATGGCATGAACAGGTAGGAAGATATCCATCGTCTTCACCCACAGCTCCTGCAGCCCATCCATGTGTGTGATGTAGTACATGCACATCATGATCACATCTGTGTCAGTAGCAACCACTACAGCCTGTTTGTGGTGCAGAATTTGAACTGAGTATGCAATGTGAGCAAACATCCTGGTATCTGCCTCTTCATGTTTCTCACAGGAAAGTTCTGGAAGCTCAACCTGACAATCCGCTGACAAGAGGACAGTGCGACCAGGATCACAAAAGATTCCACCAAGAATAAGTGTGCATCCTGCAGGAAGTGACTTGTTCTGAGCTGCCCATGCTTCCCCCATGTAGTTCAACAGATTAGCTTTATTCAGTGGATTGTGAATGAAGCCTTTCCATTCAGGTATAGGGAGAGTATCATATGGCTTGTACTCCTTCATTTTGCTGGGGCAGGTCTTCATCCTCTTCTCTCGTTCCTCACCTTTCAGACTTTCAGCAGGGGAGACATCATATCGATCACCAACAAAGTGGATGCAGTCACACTTGTCTGGGAGGATTCCAAGGAGCTGCCTTAGGTACTTTCCTTGCAGTTCATGGAAGGTGCTGCTCCCAAGATGTTGGTAACGTTGAATGAACGCCATGGCATCTACTACAATTACAACAGGCTTGTCAGATGGCGGTAGTTTGTCCACTTCCCCCCCATGAGCTGCCAAGGGCTGTCTTGATTGCAGCCAGGTAGTCTGCCTTGTTTCCTTTACGCATTGCTTAACTTTGGTCAAGGGACGGATCTGGCTTGTCCATTCATGGACAGACACTTCCACCTTCCTGTCTTCCTCTAAGTCCTGAACAAAGTAAAGGTTTCGTACAACTGCACTCTCCTCCTCATAGACCTTTTTGGCTTTGAATGCCATGGACATTGACTTCTTTGGCTTTGCTGCGAAGGTTGAAAGTTTAATTTGGGCTACTTTCTCACTGTCTGTTCTTCTTGCTGCAGCCAGTGCCTCCAGTCCTTTTTCACAAGCGCAGCTCAAGTCAGCAGATGTGGCTTTGTGGCCTGTTGAAATGTTGATCAGCTCCTGTTCTTCACATGTAAAAGGATTGATCATCTGGCTGTTGATGACATCTGTTATTTTCCTTACACCTTCTGCCTCCTTTGCACCTTGGCTGTCCTTGTCCTTGTGGTGTTTGGTGTCATCCGCATCCAGGTGTGCCATAGCCTTTGTTTGCTCTGACACAGCTGTCAGAACTGGAAGAGCTTTCAAGTATTTCTCCATTGCTGCTGGCTGCTGACTGATGCCAGTGAAGAGTTTTGTCTTGGCATCACGATTGTAGGTTTTTTCAAGTGCCATGTCTGTCCAGACACCATTGAACCGTCCTTCTGATTGACGTACAGTGAACTTCCCATCCTTAAATTCCCTATATATGTTTGTAGCTAGTGTAGGCAAGCTTCTCATTGCTTCTAGGTAGTGGGGCAGGCAGAATACGTACTTGTAGTGGCCAGCAGCTACAAGGTATGGTAACATCTTTTCCACTTCAGCCAGGTGTTCCTCCCACAGACCTGCACGCTCAGCATGGATGAACTGTCTAAGAATCATCACCATATCCATGTACATTAGCCATAGCTTTGTGGTAGGTGAGGTACGTGCTTCATCAAACTCAGCCATCAAACATGACAGCTTTTTCAGTTGGTCAGTTGCATCAGCACACGCAGAAGTTGCCTTCTCTACATCCTCTTCTGACAGGGCATCTAGGAGTAGCTGGACATTGTTGCTAAGCACACACATGTACTCCAGGTCCTTCTCTTCATCGACCAACCATCTGGCAAATGCTTCCCAGTGTAGGGCAAACATGGCTGCACACACCATAGTGTGTGCGCGCAACATTGCATAGTAGTCTTTCCCACTGATGATTTTGTTTGCTGTTCCACGGAGACAGACATCAGCTTCGACCATGATGTCTTCGATTCCAGTGGACTGCATCAAATGCCCAATGGCTCCAAGGAAATTCTGAGCAATATGGAAGCCACCCATGCGCAAGATAAGTTTGGCATACTTCTCTTTGTTCTTCTTTTGCAGACTCAGAACCACCTCATAGATTGCTTGGTCACATGTGATGATGGCATACTCTTGACCATGTTTTCTCGACACATCCATGCAGTACTGAACAGACTGTTCAACCACATCTGGGTTTGTTGGTGACTTGGGGAAGAAGGGACCATAGCTGATCACAGTTGCATGGATGTTATCTGGGATGAGAAATGCTTGGAATGAACTCCATGTTGGAGCAGCGCAACTTGGTTTCAGGTCCTCCAATAGTACAGTAGGGCAGCTATGCACCAAATGCCAGAGGATGCTCAGGTGGTCAAGAGGTTCTGCTAGACACAAAGGAAGCTTAGGCTCTGTTTCAACTCCAACCAGGGAGCGACTCTTTTGACGATCTTTTAAACTGAGGTGGCTTTCCTTGGTTTGAAAATGCTGAGAAGATTCCAGGGCTGGTTGGTGGGTTTTCAGTAGAGGTAAACTAACCGTTGGTATGGGGTCTTCATCTGGATTCTTGTACTGGAATATGACGTGTGTTGTGCCATGCAGTGTTCGTCCATCCTTTGTGTACTCCTGGCAGTCAAGGTTATCAAATGCAAACTGTGTGAAATGTCCACCCTTCAGGTTTGTTGGTATGAAGGCACCATCCCTAGTTGTCTGCTCTTCAACTGCCATTGCCATTGTTGTAATATATCTCTGTGCTTCTTTGTAGCTGATGCTGTTCCCAAATCTATTTAGGGGTGACACAGTCGACTTGCTTCTGGTTTCCTTAAGGATGTGCAAAGCTGTCCCACCGTGTTTCGGTGTTGGGATCTTGGCAACTGCTTGGCAGACATCCTGGGCAAGGTTGAGAACTTGTTCTTGCTGCTTAGGACTGACTTTCACCCGGCCATCCTCACCTAACTCTGGAGATGCATCTGTTATCATCCATGCCAGGTGGTTGTACAGGGTAGAGCTCACTCTTCGGGATGCCTCCAGGTATGATATCTCTAGCTGCAGTGACGGGTCTTAAGTCATACTTCCAGGCATCTGGTGACTTCCACTGGCTTGAGCTGTTCTGGCTTCTCTTGCTTCCTTCAGGGCCTGCTTACGTTGGTACTGGAGCTCCTTCCATATTCTCTTTGCAATGTTGTAGGAAGAGACTATGGTGTCATCTGGTGTCAACTCATCATCACTTTCTTCTTCATACTCTGCCTCGTCAGTTTTCTCCTTAAGTTCCTTCAACTTTGAGAGCATGCAGCCAACATTCATTTCTGCTGAGCAAATCAGGGTAGAACATCCTTTCTGTGGCACAACCATTATTTTACAATTGCCACCTACTTCATAGTGCCTTCTAAGGCGGGAAATCAAGGACTGACACCTGTATGAGGTAACATTGTGAACTCCAAGGCTTTCCAAGTATTTACGGAATTCATCTCTCAAAGCTGTAACGAAGAATATGGCATTCTCTTTGAAAAGGGGCTCATCTAGCCGAGATATGAGTTGGTTCAGTGCAGCATCATATGGAGTGGTGGCAGTACTAGTCTTTTCCTGTGAACGAAGATGCTTTGTCAGGTAGTTGGTCATGCATTCCTTGTGGTACCGGAAGTCCTCAGCAATCATATCAGTACACTTGTTTTCATCAGGACCACGAATCATGTGTAGCATCTCTTCATCTTCAAGTTTGTTTGCTTTTTCCCATACTGCATTCTGTCTGTCATAAGTGGCGCTCAAAATGAGGGATCTATTCCCCCCGGTCGTGCGTGCTCTTCCACAAATGAAGCACTCATCCCTGTGTTTGATGGGCTGTGGCATTGACATCCGTGTTTTTTGGCTTTTCAATTTTTTTCCAAATCTGGTCAACAGTTTTACGATTTGTGTACTTCGCACGACATTGTGTGTGCCACAAAGGAGTCCTCCCCAGAAAGTCACATTGAGGTTTCATCTCATTGTCAAGTCTGTATGAGACATCATCCTTTCTGTTGGTTACAGAATATAGGAGGGAAGGGTAGCCTTGATTTGTCAGTTTTTGAAGAGGACCAGCGTCACTGTCTGTTTTCTGACATATTATGCAAGCAGTATAGTTGGTACTGAGCAGCTTTCTCTCCAGCTTCTTGGTTGAGAACTCAGGATCCATCCTTCATTCTTCTCCAATTCACATCACTCCTCTCCTGTTCTCTCCTCGTTACTCTTATCCTCTCCTGTTCAGTTCACTCCTCTCCTTTCTCCTCCACGCTTCTCCTCTCATTTAATCCTCTCCTCTTCACTCTTCTCCCCTCTCCACTCCTATTCTCTCCTATTCCATCCACTCCTCTCCACTCTTCTCTCTTGTTCAATCCACTCCTGTACTCTTCACTCTCTAGTCTCCTCTCCAAACCACTCTGCTTCTCTCAACTCTTCTCTTCTCTCCTCTCCTTTCCACTCTTCTCGTCTTCTACTCCTCTCCACTATTCTCCTCTTCCCTCTTCTTCTCTCCGATTCAATCAACTCCTCTCCATACCTCTCCACTCTTCTTTCCTGGTCAATTCACTCCTCTTTTTTTCCTCCACTATTCTTCTCTCTTGTTCAGTCCACCCCTGTCCTCTTCACTCTTCTCTTCTCATTCCACTCTTCTCTTCTGTTCAATCCTCCACTCTCCTCTCCACTCCACTCCTCTTTACTGTATTTTCAAATCCTCTGCTGCCTTCTCTTCTTGCTAACTTTTCCTCCACAACAAATCCAATAAGATCAGAACCAAATCTGCAAATGGGAAATATTGTGTATTCAGGTGAAAGAAATCTAGATGTTTGACACTAATAGCTAACTAGGTTTTGACAAATCACTCTCTATATACTGTACAGGACTATATACAAAAACAAACTATGCATAATATATAGTATGTTTACATCTTAAATAACATTTGTATTGTTCAGTATTGTGTACAGTCTGATATCCAATATAGCTACATATCGTTTTTGTGTGGCAATTCGTGCCACAAGCTAACTAGCTACAATTTGTCTAAACCTGAACGTAACAACTGGCCATGTAGCTAATTGCTAACGGCAGCTAACGTTTAAAATGTTGACAAAATGGACATATAGGACACATGAGCATAAGAGCATAAGATTCTGAGCATTAAAAAAAAAGAAGTAAGTCTCTACCCCATTCCTGTGAGGAGTTATGGCCGTTTAAAGAAACCACCGAAACGAGCTAAAACGGCTAAAGCTATCTATGTAAACTAGTAGAGAATGAATGCTGCTGCTACAGGGATACGTTTGGGATGAGGAACCATCAGAAATATACTTGTTTGAAGACTGGAATGGTCCTTTCAGTTTCCATTACAATATACATATTACCATTCTTTTCCCAAAACGCTGGGGCAGACCTACCGGTATTCACTAAAGTCACTGTCACTTACCACAGACAATGATGAGCAGCCTCGAAGTCCGTTGGTAACCGTTGGTTTGTTGTTCCAAACTCATTCAAATTACTAAGATCATGTGTGTGTGTGTAAGTGTGCCATGATGCTAAATATCCAGTATGTCTTTCGGAATTTTGAGAGTCGTCAAAAATTAGATTGAAGTTCTGAGCCTGTTGATCGCCAACTAGTAGTGAAATCATCACAGATCCATTGATTTTGTTTGGATTTTTATTATTTTTTCTGTGGAATGAGTATACTGTTTGGTGAAAAGAATGGCATATTGACTGATGTCATAACTTAGGGGAATAGTTGATTGCCAATGAAGTAATGATGAAAATATTGAAAAAAAAGTGAGAAAACGCCTAATTTTTTTGCATGAAATTGATGCAAAATCATGTAGAAATGTGTTTTAAGAGTTATTTTTTTCAGTGGATGTTGTCAGCACATGAGTTCTGTGTATCTGGAATGCATTTATTGACAGCCTACCCAATCCACTGAGGATTTGAGGAAAAATATATTGTTTCACATTTTTCTGATAAAAAATAAAGGGCGCATACACTAAAATGGCCACAATTTTTTTTTGTGATATTTCCGGCAGAGCAGACCCTCCAATTATTGGTTCTTAGGGTCAAAGTTAACAGAAAAAACACAAATAAAAAGTATGGCAGACCATGTCACGTTCAACCGATTTTATTGAGCTTTTGAGACTTTGGCTCCCCGACTAAAGGTACGTGAGAAGTGCCCGGCAAGACAGCCACATCTATAGCAAGTGCTACAGGAAGCGTGGGGTGAAATGTCACCTTGGGCAAACTTACAGCCAGAATGCCAATGATCCGCAAAGCTGTCATTGCTGCACATGGAGGATTTTTTATGAGAACTTTCCATAAGAGCAAAATCTGTACATTATTCCATACTTCTGGATGTGTGTGTGTGTGTGTGTGTGTGTGTGTGTGTGTGTGTGTGTATATATATATATATATATATATATATATATATTATGATTATACTGTAACTTGTAAAACCTTTTAGATAATTCTCAAAAATTATATTTTGTTACGTGAATAAAAGGTTTTGTCAAAGCCGTCTTGAATGTGTTTTATATGTTGCTTGATATATTTTAACAAAGCACATGGGTAGTTTTAAGTTTCTATATTTTTTTAAGTGGATACCCCCAAATACTTGCAGTTGAACTGTGGATGTCAGTGTGAATGGGATAATTCATAATATATATATATATTTTTATATATTAATATATATATATATACACACAACTTTTCTGTGCTACAAACTTGCAGATAGTCAAGAGCATGTGTAATGGATGGAATGCATTTCTTGAAGAAAAGTAAAATGTTACCTTCTAAGAAACACTGACAGTGAATTGAATACACAAATAATGTACCTAATCAAACAAAGTGAGGGGAACAAGCAACACGCTAAAAAGCTTAATTCTACAGGATTAATTTAGATAAACAGTAATGAACTAAAGGGTCATCCTCATCCATACACATAGAGGAAAACTCAAATTAAACAGGCAAATAAATAAGATCACCCCTTTGGTGAGATTAATTATCAGTGGCAGGTTTTCCAACCGCACTTTTTAATACTGACCAATAGATGGCAGTACTTATTAGAGATTCACAGGTAGATCTCTAACATAATTTCCGGAGAGAAAGAGTCCTACTCGTTGTTCACTCTTTGAAATACTTGTAAATAACATGATATATGAAAATAATAGGCATAACCATTCGGTAACACAAAGTACCATGCCACATCTGATATCAGAAATATCAGACTTTTGAAATTACATCAGATATAAATGTATTAATTTACTCACATACGAAATTTCCAGTCGTGTGTTTACCTCTCACTCCCTATATAGCGGTTGTGGCAGCGACATGATTTGACCCGAATGTGTAACATGATCCGCCCGCCGCGCGTGCGCGTGTGTCGTGTAGTTTCGGTCCGTGTCATGGGTAGATGTGTGCTGTTCCTATTATTTGACCACCATTAGTGTTCAGTTGTTAGACATGAGAAGTTCCCGTGTAGTGCTGGAAACTTTTCTTTACTTAAGTGAGTTTGAGAACTTGACAGAAACTTTTTGATCATCGAAACAAAATAATGGAGCCCATAACAAAGTGGACACCGACTCAGGTTGTGGACTGGATCAGAGGTAGGACATACCGTGAATGACTTATTTCTTCGCTAAAATGTAAACGCGTTTAATATTACAAATAATTACCAAACTTATTTAACTATTTATTTATTTTACGATGCACTTATTTAAATTTACCATGGAAGTTTACACCAAAATACCAGTTACTACAGTTAGTCAATTGAATAGGTTTCAAACCGTTTTTAAAATATCTCAAACGGTGTAAGAATGTTTTTAGAAACGCGGTTACTATTTTATTAAATTTTGTTTTTTATAGTATTATTTTAGAAACAATATAATAACTCTGGCATTTTGGCAGAAAGTGTGGCTACAATGGTAAAAGGGCAAAATGGTAGAAACAATATAATAACTCTGGCATTTTGGCAGAAAGTGTGGCTACAATGGTAAAAGGGCAAAATCTACATCAATAACCAAACACTAAAACTCAATGTTTGTTTATTCTTCCCTTTGCCTTGACCGAAACTGAAAAGAGTTTGACACTGACAGCTTTTGAAATGTCCTCAGAACGTCCATATATATTCGAAAGGGGGGATTATATTGATTATATTATGTTTATTTATTTATTAATTCATTCATATTGCAAGTTTTGACACTTATTGTAAAAATGATGCATTGCTTTGGAATTTACACTACATGATAATCAGTGACTGTTTTACATAGGCAAATTACTTTGTGTAGGTTGGACATCTTGTGGTCATTCATTTGAATGGCTATTGTTGTCGTGAGCTATTACTAATTTACTCAGCCCCTTTTTATTTGTCTGATATTCTTTATTATTGCCACATGTGTGTTATAATTATACATCATTATGGGCAATTTTAATGATAAATGATAAAACAGTGCTTTTCCATTTACGATGGTTTAATTTATTGTTCAGCAATCAGTCTAGAGTTTAGTACTTCAGTTTTTATAGTCTTTAGCTTTAGTTTTTGGGAATTGTCATATATAGCTCTGATCCAGTTAGGTCAATGGATTACATGTTCTCATTGCTTGGGTATTTCTGAAGTGTAATTTTCACAAATTCTGTAATATACTGCATGTCTGTAAAAAAAAATGCCTTTATTTCTAGAATTTTGTTGCTTGAAATATGATTTATTTGTTTCCATTTATACTTTCCATATTGCTTGTAGTCTCTGAAATAACACCATAAAACCCATTACATGCAGAGACTTACTGTGTCCTTGGGAGCATCATGGTCCACCACAATAGGAAATATCTAGAATACTGAGTTAACTTTAAATTACCGGTCATGTGTTGGGAAAGACTTAAGAGATGGTTTATGTCCAAGCCATTTACATAGTTCTATATGAACACATTTCAGCAGATGCATCTAATTATAAATTGAGACCTTAAAGGTCCCAAACCTTCAGTTTAGACTCTAGGTAAAAATTGGCCATTTGTGCTAATGAAGGACTAGTGTATCTCTCCTGATGCCAGATTGAGACAATCAAATCTAGAACAAAGTAAATGTGCGTTATTTTGCACCCAGGGCCTTCAAAAAGTATACTGGTGGAAGTTAATTGATCTACATTCATCTCCAAATTGTTCAGCTAGCCTATTGATAGACTGATATATCAGCCATGCTGATTAATCAGTCAATATTTGGCAATTTTTAAGATTATCGGCATGGGTTGGTAGCTTTACACAATTGGCCAGTTAATTTACAGAAGTGTTATTAACCCTGACAGCCTTGATAATGGATAAAAAGATTCTGGGGTGAATTTACTAAACAGTTGTGCCACTTTTGTACAGAGAATTTCAGCACAAAAATTTGGGAGTTATTCATCAACCAACCGCAAACCCAGTTTAAGTTGACGCTTAATATTCTGGAATAGCACTGCAGTGTATTTAAATTGAGCCTTTAATTTTAATTTAATTAATTTACTGTATTCATAAAGCACTTTTAAACTACACCGTAGACCCAAAGTGCTGAACATCAACAATAAAAATAAAAGAAAATACCATAAAAATTAGAAGGCCATTGACAACAAATAAGTCTTTAAATGACCTTTAAAAACACTAATAGATTAAGAACCTCTAATGTCAAAGGGTAATGTCAATGATCAAAAAATCAGACAACGCAGGAAAACCCTGTTTACATGAGACTTCTCTGCTTTTTATGTCAAAACATTAATGCATGTTTATACATTGAAATCAGGGTAATGGGCAAAAATCTATGTTTGCTGATCGGTTGATGCTAAAAGGATGGCTGTTTAAGCAGTCTACATGACCTTACATGTTTCCGGCTTATTAAGCATAATCTTTGTCTTTCTATTAATTTTTCAGGGAAAACATACCATAAGCAGATGTACATAATTCCTTTGGTGAACAATTTCGAAATTTTAAAATTGTGTTTGTATTTTCTTTCTGTAAAACAGATGTTCTGTCTGTGTTCTGTATTTAATTTATATTTCTGAAGGTAGGTATCCTAACAGCCCTAGACCAACCTTCATATTTCTTTTCTCAGCGAATCAGCTGCACAACTGTGCAGATCCAGGCTCTGTGGACTTAATCTCAGAGTCACTGATAAAGACTGTTAAAAGCATTTACCATTAGTTGCTGTTTACACATCCCTATGAGGTCTCACTACACCAGTAGTTAACGCAACAACTCCTTGTGTCTCCAGTTCCCTGATAACTGCACAGTGGTATGCGTTTTATTACCTATAAAACATTGTTTGCTCTTGAAGCAATCTGCAGGAAATTTGTGGATAACAAAACAAAATGGCATTTTGAATGAACTTTGGAATATGCAATACAAATATATTTGTGGGTCCCCACCTCAGTTAAAGCTGAAGTGTGTAATTTCTAAACAGAATCACACAAAACCAGTTATTGAAGGATGTTTTCAAACATGTTTCCTGAACGCTCCACTCTTCTACCACTGGTCGAACAAGATAGACAGATAACCCCACTCCAAACTCAAACCATTGGTTCAGCTAAATTTTGCTGTGTCTTGCTGGTCGGAACACTCAAACTCTTTTCTGGGGAATCAAACTAAAATGACTATACTTTTAGTTCTTTAGTTTAAACATTAAGCTGGGATAGGAGAAAGTGTTTTAACATTGAAAAAAATACACATCACCTTTAAATACGAAACACTGCTGTCACTGCTAAACCTGTGCATGTTGCGTTTAAACATCACACACATATATATATATATATATATATATATATATATATATATATTATAAATTCATAAGATGGAGACATGCTTTTTTCACTTGAAAATATGCAACATTGCCTGAAGTTGTCGATGTGGTTATATGTTATTGGCGGAAATCATGCTGTAACATGCCTGCATATTGCACCTATAATTGCACATCACACTGACATACTTCACTCAATACATTTGAGTACACAGCTTTTCCTGTGAGTGATCAAATCAGCTGTGCGATCAAATCAACATTACAGTATCACAGACAGATCTTTGTTGTAAAGGGTTCAATGACGTTTGTCTGCACATTGTCACACATGAGTGAGTTGCATGACTGTGGTTTGGACTGTTTGTGTATCTGGTGGAGACGACAGTTTCGTCCTGGTTAGCAACGTTTTACTCTGACTCACACATACGCAAACAAACCCATTTTAGAACCGCCCTGCAAGTGTTGTTTGTATGTTTAAAGTGAAGATGACACGGATGACACTTTCCTGGCAGACAATACCATAGTTACTTAATTTTAATATGTTTGTTGGTCTGTCTGTCCATCTGTCCACCTGTTTTTTCATCTTATTTGATTGCTGAACATTCCTGTGAAACATCTAACTGTTGAGAGAGATGTCTCAGCTTGACTTGCACTTGCTTACAGCAGGTGATTTTCTTAAGAAATAATATTAGCAAGCCGCTATACTCTCACTGATGTGCTCTCATAATCTGGCTCTTGTCTTCACTTGTTTATGAGGTGAGACCACTTAACTTTCAGAGGTGTTGTGTTTAAGTGAAGCTTAAAAGGGGCCATTTACTACACATTTTCTTATATATTTGCCCCCCATAACTATATATGTTTGTCAAGGTTTCTTGCACCACAACCATCATAATTTACTTTTTAAACAGACTGTTTTTGCTGCTGTACCTTTAAGATTGTACATGTACAGTAAATGACCTCTGTTATGATTTGCTTATCTCTTTGTTTTCATATTAAGCCCTTAGTTATTAAAGCAGAAGGAATCGCACTGTATCACACAGTGCAAAAATGTATATTATATATTGTGACAACATACATTCTTATAACAAGATATATTTTCTAAAGAATCAATGTCATAAGTCTTGTGTTAATATAGTAGGGATGCTCCAATCAGGATTTTTACTGCCGATACGATCACATGATTTTTTTACAGCCGATACCAATCACCGATATTCTTGTCGCCTGATCGGTCCGATACAGATCCTGATCATTTCACCTTTTACCAGGAGCTCTGACATAACTGGCTATATGTAAGCTTTCTGCACAATGTCACTTTTAATTTGCTCTTCCAAGTAATATCACTTTTCCTAGTTTTTGCTGACAAAAAAATTTAAAAGGCTTATTGAAGATGCTTTTTTTAAGACTTTAATACAAGTATAGGCTAGTAAAATATTCTCTATATTAAGACAGATAGCCCTATAAAAAATGCTTTGTGTCAAATTGAAGACAAACTGATAACCTATAGGTGCAATTAAACTTGTGAAATTTTTGATTATTGATTCATTGACATTATTTCATATAATTATTATTATTCCTTATTTTATTTTTGCATTATATTTATATATACATTATATTATGGTATCTTAATATTGAATAAAGAATCATTGTATTTATAAATTCTTTCCCTGCCTTTTCATTTAGTTGGATGATAGTATTTATACATTTTTTCACTTGTTGCTGCTTCAACTTTAATGAGGGGAATGCGCACTGTGGTAATGATGGTAAGAGATGAAAGGAAAGCAGAGAAAGAGCGCATGTTTCTAGACTCTACAGGTGCTATTATTGTTAAAGCAGTTTAATCGGGAGATATTTAATAAAGATGTTTGAATTACACCACATATTGTACCTCGCATTATAACTGAGATGCCTTTGCTCGGCGGAGACAAAGAAGCTGCCCCCCATAACTAAAAAGATAATAAGGACCGTTTCACAGCTCTCAGTGTTTCCCTTTGCTTTGTCATCGCGTGTGAAACGCCACATTAACAGTACAGTAAACACATTTTCATTAATCACCATTCCTCTTCTACTAAATCTTTCTTAACTGCTGAATCAAGTTTGTTGTCTTGCAACACTATGCTAGTTTTCCACACACTGTGAATCCATTACAGTGCTTGTTAAGTCTTAAAGGAGCCGCACATCTTTTGCGACATGAGCAATTTGTTTATGCCAGGGGTGTCCAAACGTTTTGGGTCATTGCAGGCCGCATTGCTGTAATAATAATAAAAAATGGCTACAAGCTACGAGATTGCCCATATGCATAATCTTTATATTGTACACTTGATATTATTCAATCACAATAATCAGAATCAGATTACATTTTATCACTTTATAAAGTGATGCAAGGAATTGCTCTTCATTTGTCAAGGAATTACTCTTTATAACTATATAATTATAACTTCTGTTCTGTTACTTGCGTTACAAATATGATTTTAATTTGATAAATTATCACGCTTCATTTTATTTTGTAGACATGCATGTGCAAGCTGAGCACACGCATCAGGCATAGATGTGCAGGTATTTTAAGCACTCTCTCCTACAGTGTGCCCTCACTGAAATGGAGCTGGGAGGCCCATTAATCATTTTGGTTTTTTCAACGAAATATCAGAACAAACCAATTAATTACAGACCACTTCCCAGTTCTGGAAGAGTATGCTCTGTTCCCGGATCTCTGTTCATGCTCAATCAACTCTGTACAGTTGCTCGCACAACAGCAGCTCTACTCAGTTGTAAGATGTGAGGTATTGGGATATTTTTACAATAACAAGTACATGAGGAAAGTATCTAACCTGATGTCAATCCTTTAATAATTGCATAATTCTTTCGGTGGGGAGCTTCATCCTTGGACATAAGGAGTATTCCAAACTCCTGTTGAACTCTGCCAGTGAAATGAAGATCGTGATGACACAGAACGCACTAGTGGAGACAATGCGCTATGACTAGCGGCTGCACGTGATAGCGACATCCAGTGCCCCGGAGTATGAATTTCATATAAATTATCCATAGCGGGCCTAATTCTGTTCTATTTCTAAAGTCTCTCACAGGCAGCATCGGAGCAGTTAGAGGGCCACGGATGGCCCGCGGGCCAGACTTTGGACACCCCTGGTTTATGCGATCGGCCAAATTACAAATAACCGATCGAGTCCTAGGATGTGAAACGGTGGCCAATCGATCGGATCCTTTCTGTTTTCAGAAAGGGAAAACAATACTAAATGCAAATAATAAAATGCAACTAACCATATAATTATGCATAGTTAGGAAAGCTAAATAAATACTAAATGCATCATCTGCTTTTTCATCCACTCTTGCTTTCAGTGAGCATTGAGCACACTAGTCTCTAGTGAGATAGGAGGGGTGGAGCAGACATTCCCTCTGTTGACCCACCAGGCTGTGGAATGTGTGCAAAACTTCACTTATTCACAGCTCAGACAACTACACACGTGTCCACAGTGATGCACAGGCTAAAGTGAGGACTAGCTAAACAATGCATAAGCTAGTAAATTACAAAGCCAGCCAAGCAGAAAATTCTGGTGTCGAACTACAGAATGCCGAAAGGGACAATATATCTATTTTAAATAACTTTTTAAAGTACATAAAGTACACAAACAGTGGCGTAACTACTGGCACTTGGGCCTGGGGAGAGATGGAGGCCTGAAAGCAGAGGCAGACTGGCCTTTGGGTGAACCGGGAAAGCACGGGGTATGCCAAAGTGGGCTGCACTATGATGAAGTGATGTTTGTATGTTTAAAAGACATTTAAAGCAAACTCGATCACCCCTTTGAGTACTGAGGTTTGTTACCGCCACTGTAATGGATGAATGGATGTTAAGTACATACAATGCTTGCAATGCTTTGCATAAGGTTTTATGCCTGTGTTTGGGGACTTGTATGGAATAGGCTGTGTTAGAGGTGGGAGTGCATCTTTAGAGCATTGTCTTGGTGCATAGCAGACCTAAACCCAAAGTGTACTTTGATTTTGGCATGAACGCTTAGCATATGCATACAGTCGAGCACACAGCCTTTCAAAGTATACTCCGTTTGACTGGACACACATACGCTGTTTGATTTGTACATGCACACTACTACTGTTATGAGATAATGGACTATTTCTTTTCAGGAGTTTAGACTCATAAAGATGTCTTTTATAGTCCTTCAGAGTAACATAAATGCAGAAATCTCTTGAAATGCACATCCACTGTTGTTATTTCCACCTTTGTTTCCTGACGATTACATCATCTTCTTACACTAATAATTCCAGGTGCTAATGTATTCTGTGTATTCAGAGTACGCATGTGTGACGCTCTTGTTCTACCCGCTCCGTACGGGACTCGAACCTAGGTCTCCGGCGGGTGCTTTAACAAGGAGGCTAAAGGCTACAGCGAGTGAGGTTTACACATTGCACAGCTATCTACCAGCTGGCTCCCATTACACATGGTTAGAATAATCGGGCCACGTGTTCCAGTGAAAATATGTGAACCATTGCTCCAACTACTTTGATTCCAACAACTTTTTCTTGTTTTTTTCAGTCGACATGAACACACTAGAGTGCCGAGTTGCAGTGGCGCCTGCAGCTGTACGTCCATACGCACTGTGCAAACCATAAGCGCTACTACTGACCTGAAAAACATTTACTCTCAGAAGATTTTCCTTTTCAGTGAATTGGCCAAACAGGCTTACAAAACTATCTGAATCAATTCGTGATTCAGTGCAATTCGTTCGGTGTGCACTCTCGCTGAATCATTTGGAGAGGTTTCTCACGCAGTAAAACAATACCGGGATATTTATGAACACTGAGAACAAACAGCACTGGATACAGTGGAAATGTCCCTACAATCAACTGAAACAAAATGCTGTCTTTTTGAGAGGTAACTTTGAGAAACTTCAGCTAGTGCCGTGTCACGTGAACATGTGTTTTTGTATCCGCTTGTGCTGTTTTTCAATCGTATTCCATGTAAATATTTGCTAGAAGGAATTCTTTTAACAACTGCATCACGTTTCTCTGCATTTTTAGCATCTCTCATGGGAGTGCTGAATTTGTAGACACTGTCAAGTTAAAAATAACTTCTTCAACTGATAAAAACATGTCTTGAAACACCTGCATTCTGCTCCATTCGTTGTGGTGAGTTTATATTTTTTATCGCAAGAGCGTTTGTTCTGAATGGTTACTGGAAGAAATGCTTTACCAATAGTTACATGAATGCTACTTCTCTCAAAGTCACCAGAATTTAATGATTTGGTGTTTTTTTTGCACACAAAAAATAAATAAATAAAATTTCCAGGGGAGTATCCCCACGGATCCCCGAACATATGAAGTTAGAATAGTAAAATTTGGCAGATTTCTGTGCGTACCCTCAGAATAAATCCTGCTGGTGCCCATGCCGATGTGTAGAGTTTCAAACTTAACCACATCTGTATGATTTGTTCACAAATATTTTCTGAGACCATTTGATTTTTTTAGATTAAGTTTATGAAAGTTTATATAATTCAATAACAGATGGTAGCCTGTGGACATGTATATTTAGCATTGTAAGCATTAGCTTTAGCACATGATTGCCAAATGACACAGCTTCTACTGCATATATATTACTTAAAATCATCATCGAGTGGTTAAAACAGCTTCTTTTATTGATTTCATGTGTATTCTATTCATAGAATGAGGCATGTAGCAATTGATAACACATATCAATATCACATTGGTTAATGTATTACATGTAGTCTGTTGACAGGACAGCACGTGTCTGTATTTAAATGCTCCTAAATGCCGGCGCTAAAGGGCATAAGCCGTGTATGATTGTTTGAAAGTAATATACAGTTCTACATTGTTTCTACCTTCTTTCTAGCTCTGGGTGAAGAGCTAAGAAGACACGAGTGTATCAGAGCCTTAAGGAATATTGCAGACATTGCACTAGGAAAAACGTTAAAATACAAACTTCAACATCAAGACTTCAACATTAAAATTGTTTGTATTAACATGAGACCAGTGGGATGAAATCACTTACCAACCTTGTTTATGCAATGTTATATCTAATCTTTCAACTTCTGCAATGACCATGTAAATCTGTAAATCATAAAACTTTCGTTTTGAATTTGTTTTAGAACATTGAGATGTTTGTGGAATACATACAGTATATAGTTCAGCACGAAGGAGGAGACAGACCTCATTGGAATAAAGCCCTGAGTATGATACATGCTCCGTTTTAGATTACTTTTTTTTTTTTTGCATATTTACTCTCTTATACCTCTACTGAATGTCAGAAATGGAATGGTGTATTATCCATAAAGGATATGTGAGGAAAAGTGTGGAAGAGAACTTAACTTCTGTACCATTTTGAAATCTTGGAAGAGTTTCAGTCGCACCTCAAGAACAATAAACATTCTTCAGGTCTCCAAAGACTCAGAAGGAAAGCTTTAGAAATACATACTGCTACTGGCTTTTGTACACACACTGACTTTCTCAGCGGTGGTGTCTGAGGACTGCAGGCCAGCTCATTGAGAGACCCCATTGGGACAGCGAGAGAAAGACAGGCCGTGTTGAAGAGAGACACTGTACTCTCTCATTTGTAACTGAAGCTTGGGAGGCTTTGGCTCTGTAATATGGTACTTTTTTGGGTGGAGTTGGTGAATAGGATGTGGATGTAGATTGGGGGGCTTTTGGTGTTTTTTTCCCACCATGTAGCACTGCATGGAAGATTGCATGCATTAAGCAGCAAATATTTACAAGTTTCTTAATGGTTACGGTATGATTTCATGCACATTGCAAAATTTTGGGAGTGACAGCCACCTTTAAACGCTGGAGTGGATGACTTAAATTATCATCCCATGTGTGTTCGGAATACAAAAGTCTCTCTGAAATTACAAGTGCCTGAACAGAGCCGAAATGGTGTGTCACGACAACTTTTGCAGTAAACAACGCTTGTTCTTTTTTACCTACAGCGTTTCTTGATCACGCTTAATAATATAGTCAGGAATAAGTAATTATGCACAACTACTGAGCAGAGATATCTCTTTGTTTTGACAAAACTTTTGAGTACTTTACTCACAAAAAGGACAAACTTCCAAAATTATTTGTACGGTAAATAATTATTTGTTATATGTGGGTCTGTGATGGCTCACACCACACTTATGCAAAATACGGTATTTCAGACAAGAAGAATATTTAGTGCTTAAATAGCACTGAATGCAAGATTCATGTAATTTAATTTGCTTCAGCGGCCTGACATTCCCAGAATTTTCCATGCAGCAAAACCTGTGAAAACTTCTCCCAACTGAGTGGCTATTAAGAGCAATGAAGTTACACACCACTGCCGATGTTTACCCGCAATTTCCAGGTAGGTGTTACTGTCAAGCCCTGGATGTCACTGTATTAACAAGCTAGTTGTTCAGGGTGAATTTCCCAAAATAATTGTTAGCCAACTATGGTCGCAAGTTCCATCGTTACGATTTGGTGTTTCCCGAAACTGTAGTTCCAAAAAACTTGTAACAACAGCTCTTTACCTGTAGTTAGAAGCATTGTTCCTTATTAGTTTCTATCTTTTATTCCATATACATATCTGTCATTCTAACAAGACTTTGACCACGTTTACATGCATTTAAGAAAACTATTTGTGGCAGCGGGGGCGTGGTCAAGCGCCCGTCCGGGAGAGAGAAGCGGTAAGGGCGCTCACACCTGGGCCAAATTATGACTAACACCTGTCTCTAATTGCAGTAGAGTGAGGAGAGCGGTTAAAAAGCCAGCAGCCGGAGAGCAGAGGGAGCCCCCCGACCAGAACAAACCAACCCAACCCAGTGCGCTTATGTTATTATATGTTTGGTGTGTAAATTATTGGAAGTGATACGGCAATTAAAGCCTTACCCTTTTTGTTGAAACCTTTGTTTCCTGTCCTGCTTCCCGTGAGAGTCTCACACTGGTGCCGAAACCCGGGATATTAAATTAATAATGGAACAGAGTCGCCCCATAGAGTCCTCCCAGCTGGCTGAAGTCCTCCAGTCCCTCGCGACACTCCACCAGAGCCACCAACAATCCCTGCTTGAGCTCCGGCAAGACCAGGATCGCCGTTTTTTCGAAATCATGCGGGCTCAAGCAGAGGATCGGCATGCCATCCGAGCCTCCTCAGCCAGGAGGCCGCTCCAGCCGCAGCCGCGACCCCGGACACCAGCGCCACATTGCCCCCACCCGCGTTACAGAAAATGGGGCCGGCGGATCGACCCAGAGGCCTTCATCGACCTCTTCGAGAGGACGGCGGAGATTTGGGGTGGCCCCAAGACCAGTGGGCAGCCCGATTAGTCCCTCTCCTGTCCGGGAAGCACAACTCGCGGCCCAACAACTGCCGGCAACAAGCCTCCTGGCTTACAACGATCTGCGAAGAGCCATCCTGCAACGGGTTGGTCGGTCCCCAGAGGAAAGTCGCCAACTCTTCCGGGCCTTAAAACTGGAGAAATCCGACCGCCCGTTCGCGTTCAGCCCAACGGCTCCGTGATGCGTGTCGGAGGTGGCTGCTTGCGCGGGACCGCGGCGTCGAGGAGCTCGTCGACCAGGTGGTACTGGAGCAGTTTGTCCAGCGTTTGCCCCGAAGACGGCCGAGTGGGTCCAGTGCCACCGCCCGGCGTCGCTGGAGGAAGCCGTCCGGCTCGCGGAGGACCACATGGCGGCGATTCCGAGGGCGGATGAGCCCTCTCTGTCTGTCTCCCCTTCCCCTGTGTCTTCCCCTGTTTTTTTCCCTCCCCTCTTCCCTCTCGCTCTGCTCTCTCCCCAGGGTCCGTTCCTGCCCCCGCAGCGGAGCGTGCGCCAGCTCCCGGTCTTGGGAACATCCACCAGCCCTTCTCCATCCTTCAGCCGCCTCCTCCTCAGGTGGGCGCCCGCCAGCACGGGTGCGGCCGCAGCGTCTGGGCCGGTCTGCTGGAGGTGCGGAGACCCGGACCACTTCCGGGATCAGTGTCCGCTGATGGAAATAGGGGCGGTGGTACGGGTCTCCGATGTTCCACAGACTGCCCCGATCGAGCTGGAGCGTATCGGATTCGGTAAGAATCCAGGGGTACATACCAAGCTTTGTTGGATACCGGCTGTAACCAGACCACCATCCACCAACGCTTGGTTCAACCCGGGCTTTGGGCTCAGCCAAACTGGTGAGGGTAAGGTGTGTGCACGGGATATTCACAAATATCCCGTGGTGACTTTGGCGATCAAATTCAGGGGAGAAAAGCATAGTGTAGAGGCAGCGGTTAGTCCCCGCCTCACCCATCCGCTAATTCTGGGTACAGATTGGCCAAATTTTAGGAAATTATTGGAGGGAGTTTGCGCGGATGGGTCCTGCGTGAAAGTGAAGGGGTGTGTGATGTGCGAGGCTTTGGCGGGGAGGCGGAGCCAGGGCCGTCCTCTGCTGCTCCGAGTGACGTGGGAAGGGGCGAGGTGGACGCTCCTCCCTCCGGGAGTTCCCGGAGGGGACTTCCCTGGAGCAGTCGCGGGATGAAACCCTTAAGCACGCCTTTGACCAAGTGAGAGTAATCGATGGTCAACAACTCCGGCCGGGTGTCGCCGTCTCAGTATCCGTACTTTTCGCTGATCAATGATCGCTATACAGGGTGACGCAGGACGCCCAGACAAAGGAAAAAGTAACTCAATTGTTGATTCCACGGAGCCGTCGGAAATGGTTTTCCAGGCGGCTCACTATAATCCTATGGCCGGTCACCTAGGGGAACGAAAAACACTTCTCCGTCTAATAGCCCGTTTCTATTGGCCGGGCATTGGCGGTGACGTCCGCAGGTGGTGTGCGGCGTGCCGTGAATGTCAGCTGGTAAACCCACCGGCCACCCCAAAAGCGCCATTGCGCCCTCTACCATTAATCGAGGTCCCCTTCGAAAGAATTGGGATGGACCTCGTCGGGCCATTAGAACGGTCGGCACGCGGACATCGCTCGTGTTAGTCCTAGTGGATTACGCGACGCGGTATCCGGAAGCAGTGCCTCTGAGCAACATCTCCGCGACGCAGTGTTGCAGGGGCACTCTTCAAGATAATCTCCCGGTGGGGATCCCGAAAGAGATCCTCACCGACCAGGGCACAACGTTTATGTCACGAACACTTCGCGAACTTTACGAGCTCTTGGGCATCAAATCGATTCGCACTAGCGTTTACCATCCTCAGACAGATGGCCTAGTGGAACGGTTTAATAAAACGCTCAAGAACATGATTCAGTAAATTCGTACACGATGACGCTAGAAATTGGGATAAGTGGCTAGACCCCTGTTATTTGCAGTACGAGAGGTCCCGCAAGCCTCCACCGGGTTCTCCCCGTTTGAGTTGTTGTACGGACGACGCCCACGCGGGGTCCTCGATGTCATCCGTGAAAATTGGGAGGAGGGACCTTCTAATGCCAAAAATGAAATTCAATACGTTCTTGATCTTCGAGCAAAGCTCCACACACTGGGGCGATTAACACAAGAGCATTTGCTCCAGGCTCAAGAACGCCAACGCCGGCTGTATGACAGGGGTGCTCAGCTACGGGAATTTGCACCGGGAGATAAAGTGCTTGTATTACTCCCAACATCGAGCTCAAAATTACTCGCCAAGTGGCAAGGACCGTTTGAGGTCACACGACGAGTAGGGGATCTCGATTATGAAGTTAAACGTACCGATAGAGGGGCGCGCGTCAAATATATCACCTCAACCTCCTGAAATTGTGGAGGGAGGAGGCGGCCTCTGTGACGTTGGCCACGGTAGTTCCGAGAGGGCGGAGCTCGGACCGGAGGTAAACAAAAACTACAATCTTAACACTCCGGTCACTTGTGGGGACCAGCTCTCACCGCGGCAGCTCACAGAGGTTTCCGAGTTACAAAAAGAGTTTGCGGACGTGTTTTCCCTCTCCGGGCCGTACTGAACCTCATACAGCACCACATCGAGACCGAGCCGGGCGCGGTGGTGCGTTGCCGCCCTATCGCTACCCGAACATAAAAAGAAAGTCGTTCGGGGAGAATTAGATGCAATGCTCGATATGGGCGTAATAGAGGAATCCCACAGTGATTGGTCCAGCCCGGTTGTTCTTGTTCCCAAGAGTGATGGGTCGGTTCGGTTCTGTGTGGATTACAGGAAAGTCAACGCGGTGTCTAAATTTGACGCGTACCCAATGCCCCGTGTTGATGAACTGCTCGATCGGTTAGGTACTGCTCGATTTTACTCGACCCTGGATTTAACAAAGGGCTATTGGCAGATCCCCTTGACACCAATGTCCCGCGAGAAAACAGCCTTCACCACGCCGTTTGGATTACACCAATTTGTGACGCTTCCTTTCGGTTTGTTCGGGGCCCCAGCCACGTTCCAGCGACTCATGGATCGGATCCTCAGACCGCATACCGCGTACGCCGCTGCCTATTTGGATGACATTATCATCTATAGCAATGATTGGCAGCGGCACATGCATCATCTGAGGGCCGTCCTGAGATCGCTGCGACGGGCGGGCTCACGGCAAACCCTAAGAAGTGTGCGGTTGGGCGTGTGGAGGTACGGTATCTGGGGTTCCACTTGGGTCATGGCCAGGTGCGTCCCCAAATTGAAAAGACTGCGGCGATTGCGACTTGCCCTAGACCTAAGACCAAAAAGGGGTGAGACAGTTCCTGGGGCTGGCTGGCTATTACAGAAGATTTGTGCCTAATTATTCGGACGTCACCAGCCCGCTGACTGATCTCACTAAAAGGGGGCTCCAGATCCGGTCCAATGGTCGGAGCAGTGTCAACAGGCGTTTACGCAGATTAAAGCTGCACTTTGTGGGGACCGCTTTTACATGCACCTGATTTTTCTCTCCCTTTTATTTTGCAGACGGACGCTTCAGACAGAGGGCTGGGGGCCGTACTCTCGCAGCTGGTGGAGGGAGGAGCCCGGTGCTGTACATTAGTCGGAAGCTCTCCTTAAGGGAGACTAAGTACAGCACCGTGGAAAAGGAGTGTTTGGCCATCAAGTGGGCGGTCCTCACCCTCCGTTACTACCTGCTGGGGCGGGCCTTCACCCTCTGTTCGGATCATGCCCCACTCCAGTGGCTCCACCGCATGAAGGATACTAACGCCCGGATCACCCGTTGGTATCTCGCTCTCCAGCCTTTTAAATTCAAGGTGATCCACAGACCGGGGTGCAGATGGCTGCCGCCGACTTCCTCTCCAGAAATGGGGAGTGGTAGGCAGGCGGATGACGCCCGGCCTGAGTCGGGCGGTGGGGGTATGTGGCAGCGGGGCGTGGTCAAGCGCCCGTCCGGAGAGAGAAGCGGTAAGGGCGCTCACACCTGGGCCAAATTATGACTAACACCTGTCTCTAATTGCAGTAGAGTGAGGAGAGCGGTTAAAAAGCCAGCAGCCGGAGAGCAGAGGGAGCCCCCCGACCAGAACAAACCAACCCAACCCAGTGCGCTTATGTTATTATATGTTTGGTGTGTAAATTATTGGAAGTGATACGGCAATTAAAGCCTTACCCTTTTTGTTGAAACCTTTGTTTCCTGTCCTGCTTCCCGTGAGAGTCTCACACTATTTATTCTGGGGTTTTGCAGAAACTGGCATTCTAAAATGTCCCGTAAATGGGGATTAAAAGCTGTTGAGAGAAAGCGCTTTATCACACACTGTTTCTGTCGGCCATGGCAAGGAATTCTGGGCCCTTAACTGTATATTGCTCTGGGCCCCTTACCTATTAAGAAAATACATATTTTAATTTGTTGTGAGCCCCCTGGACCTTTTGTCCCAGCTACGGCCCTGCAGAAATCACTACTTTTATGTGTTTGTTAACGCATAAGTGGAGTTAATAATAGTTTTTGAAGAGTTCACATGTGCGTATGTGCTCAAGTGTATCAGGGGAACACCGAAGTATGATGTAGAGGGAAAACCCACTATTACAGTGCAATGCATCTTACAAACTGCATGCCTCTTTCTTGTCATCTGCAGCGTTCTCACTCTGAACAGTTTTCTGGTGTATGTGTAAATTAGCTATTATAATTAAATATTTGCAAAAATTATTACTCCACCCTCTTAGTAATGTCATTAACGACAGCTCAACCAATGTGGTTTGAACAATGAATGTGCAACATAGTTACTGCGGTTTCGGGAAACCGTTGTGATTAGTTAGTTAATTTCTACATTGATGCATCATACTATGATGGTTACGCAGTGAGTTACATTTTTGTATGGAAAACACAGTCCAGTTTAGTTGCATACACAACAGATTTAATGTAAATGCAATTGTCACTACCTGAGTTTATCAAGGGCCCTATGACATCTTTTTCTTAATCATTCATTTTTCTCAAAAAACATATTTTCCATTTTATTTTTATGAATTCCATATTTTTAAGTGTAATTAAATATTATTATCTAAAGGGTGTCTAATAAAATTAATACATTAAAACTTTAATCAAATAAAAATCAAAAATAATTTCCAACATAAAATTGCATTATTGAATTTTTTTATCAAATAAAGTGCTCCTATACAGATCCTCACAACATAATCCAAAACACAACATTGGAGTTATTGTATTTATATAGAAAAATTACAATTTACTATATAGAATATTTCAGTTTACTGTTTATGTTTCACATGTCTGAATCCTTTTCAGTTTCTGAATTTTTGATGGTAGTTTTTCACCTCTGGATGTACAGTTAGGCCTCTGGATATGTATTAATGTGATAATTAGCCGCTAAAGGATTCTCTTTGATTCCATGTGGAACCTTTGGGTAATAGCTCTTCTTGAGTGTTGAGTTTAGTAAGTAGTCTATGTCTACATTAATCTGGATACATTTGAAATTAGCATTTTTGTTTTCGAAATACTCTCTGTCCACACTGCCGTTTTCAAGCATTTTCCAAAAGTTTCTCATCCAGACTGAAACTTATAAAAAACAGTCATAAAACACAAATTCCTCTTACTGGGGTTGCGAAAAATTGCCGTTGCACGTATGGTCTGAAATGCAAATGTCCTCGTGTTCCGTCACCGGACACCAATTCCAAGTAAACTTCCCTTCGCCTTTAAAGGAATGCAGTGTTAATGTTGTTTAAAGTAACATTTACCTTTTAAAAATGCAATCAAAATGAATATCAGGCACAACAACGCCGCTACAACAGGAGCCACCATCTTGATTGTTTTTGTTGAATGGATCACATGACAGTGTCACATGACAACAAATACATCATAGGTTTTAGCTATATCCATTTTCCTAGTCCACACTACAACATGAAGGCATTGTTTTCAAATGTATCCACTTCAAATTTTATCACTAATAAAAACGCTGTCTCAGTGTGGACGGGAGGCCAAAATGTAGAGAAAAATATGTATTTTCTAACGAAAACATATTAGTATAGACGTAGCCTTGGGTAACTGATGAGAACTTCCACTTAAAAGTTTGTGTTAATGTTTAATATGGAGACTTGCAGAGCATCTCACTGATGTAAACAGATCTCCTCCCAGAAATATCTTCTTTCATCTTCTGTTTTCCTCAGAATTTTCTTATTCAACTTTGAGACTTTAAAAGGTTAAAGGAGCTGAAAAAGATGTGATTTTACCCTTTACCATACACGTATGGCCAAAGTTGCAGATTAACTGTTTGGAGGCCGTATTTGGTGATGAGTTCATTCAAAGTCCCTACTTAACCTGCTTTCTCACTTAACCATTACAGTGATCTACAGACACATATACACAGTCGTAGCATAACCGCATATCACCAAATGTGCATGTCAATCACAATGAACTGCACATGCCCACATCTCTGGCTTTGCCAGACTAGTATTTACCCTGGGAACTAAAGAAAACCAAAGCAATGCATTTTGCTCACACTACATTGGAGGACTGTGATTGTTGTTAGTTTCTCGTATGTGGCAGCTCTTTTTCTTCCATTGGACCAGTGTCTTTCTTTTTGGGATCATAGAATGCAGCTGCTGTCTCTCAGCAGGGGGACTGAGGGTGGAGGGTATTCAGGACTCTGTAACTTTGCCCTTTGACCCCTCTTTGCCTCCATTTCACTCTTTCTCTTTGAGTTTTAGAAAGGACTTCTACCCCCCACAAAGAGCCTCTTTTCATATCACAGTCACACAAACAGTGGACAGAAAATTATTTGAGCCTACCTCCCTTGTGACTTCTTTCAAGTGTGGTAAACTAGAATTTACAATGAGAAAAGAGCTTTAACTGTCTGTTTTTCAGACATGGTTTCACAGAGAGTCTAGTGCATTCTCAATAAAATCTGAAGTCGTATTTTGTCGAATCACGCCAAAAGATGTCTGGGTCATATTTCCCTGCATAATCAAAAGAAAAATGTATATTTTGTGCAAAGAAAGTTCTTGGGCAATCAAGATTTTTTTGCATTTACACATTTCATGACTATTAAGGACTTTTAAATCCCTAAATTCTCGTTACTGTAACTGTGAAATTCTCATTATGATTTAACCTTTTTTTAACATAAGTATATTACTTAATAAGTGACCTCTCCCTTAAGTAGTGTTGAACAAGAGAGTTCAGATGTTTTACTTTTCAGTTTCGTTCTATTCTTATTTTTCTAAATGATGATTCTTATTACTGAAATACAGTATTCTTTTTATTAAAATCTGCATAAAGGCAGTACAGCAAATATAAACATGAGGTATAAATACTTTGCCATTTATATAATATATAATTATTCTTTCAGCAATAAAGTAATGAGAATGTCATTTTATGTATTACAGTATTGAAAATATGGATCCAGAACAATGTCTGAAGTAATGGAATTTGAATTGGAGATGTGACATTTTATGAATTTGTATTTTTAAACTTTATATATACATGTAATTAGGTGAAATTAGCAATATGTATTTGGATTATTAAATTACAGGTTAAATTGATCAAATTCTGAACTCCAAATACAAATCTCGCAAATTCAGATTTAAGAAATTCAGATTGAAAACAAACTAGGCCAATGGTCAAGTTTCCATGGTCTACAGGAAAATGCAGAACTTATCAGTATAGTTTAATTTAGCACTTCATTGATTGTAACATCTAGATTTCAAATTAAAATACTTTAGTAATAGTTCTAGCTCCTATAGAAAAATAGATATTAGAAAGCAAATAGAAAATAGAATGCAAAAAAATCTTAATGGCCCTAAAACAGCTTAATTTACTTATTTTATTCTTTTGATTGAAAATTTTTAAAATATTGCCTGGAAATGTTTGTGAGATTTACCAATTTTCTGCCAACACTGTATCTTACAATAAGTCTATCTTATAATAAACTTTTTTTGTTGTTATGAGTGTTACAACAGCTGAAAATGAGATCATACATAAGTTATATTGCAGACATAATTTGCAACAAGTGGCAAGTTGCACATAACGTGCCGAAAGACGTTGTTTTTCAGCAAACACTTGCTGGGCTATGTCAGACTAACATGTGCTGTTATGGCACTTTTCCACTGCACATTACAACTCTACTCTGCTCGGTTTACTTTTCTGAGCTTGCTTTTCCACTGCAGTTTAGTGCAGCCTCAACGTGGGTGGGATTATAGTTGTGCTGCCTCTACTGCCGTGACATCATCTTAAATGCGACACAAACATACAACAAGGGAGTAATGAATTAATGGTGTTCTTGATTCTCTGCATGTGGCTGTTTTTCACAGCAAGATGACAAACTTTGTTTCAAGAGAGGCTGATTGCAGCAAGACAAAATACAGCAAAAAAAAAAAAAACAGGAGAGGTCACGGACAACAGAGTAAAACAGTGCTAAATCATGTAAAAAAAAATGCAATTGACCTTATACTGTAATTGCGGAAATTTAGCATAGCAAAATAAACAGGCTCTTAAACTTAAAAGGGAATTGAAAGCACTTCCCAAACCTTTTGTTGTTGAAGAAAATATATGCATCTACTGTATTTTCAGTGTTCCCACGTGTCCTGGAAAACAAAGTTTCATTTTGCAATGCAGTTTTCCAGTCTTGAAAAAAATATTTAATATAATATAACGGTTTGACCAAGTTGCTAACAAGGTTTTCATTATATGTACAAAAACATGGTAATGATCAGGATTTAGAAGTTTTAGGTCCAATAATTAGTACCTCTGTTTTGTTAGGAATGAGTTGAAAGAAATTTCTTGCCATCCAATCTTTGATATCATGCTAACTTGGAGAATTGGGAAATTTCGTCGGGATTCATTGAAATATAAATTTGGGTATCGTCGACAGTGAAGCCTGACTGATTGTCATCCAGCAGCTTGTTCTGTGAGAGATAGGTAGAGATCTGATTTGAAAACTGCCCTTTCAAGTGTTTTTGCCATGAATGGGATGAGAGCGATTGGTCTGTAGTTTTCTATCTGTGTGGGGTTAAATGGAGGTTTTTTTCAGCAGTTGGGTTACTCGAGCCTGCTTAAATGTAGTGGGAAAAGTGCCTGTAAGTAGAAATGTGTTAATTATGTGTGTAAGTGCGGGTAGGATGGATGGAGAGATGGCCTGGAGAAGGTGTGATGGAATGGGGTCAAGGGAACAGGTGGTTGGAGAGGAGGAGTTTAGAGACCTCAGTGTCAGTCAAAGGAGAGAACATAGAGAAAGAATAGTTGCATACAGGAGCCAGGTGTTTGACAGGGTCTGGTGCTGTGAATGTATTGCTGATGGTTGTATCCTTATTTGTAAAAAATGTGCCGAAGATATCTGCTGTCAGTGATGTGTCAGGTGGTGGAGGGGAAGGACAGAGAAGTGTGGTGCTGTTGATCTTGTTCTGGTAATAGGAGGTTTTTGCAGCTTTAACGTTATCTGAAAAAGTTGAAAGCAGAAGCTGATATTTACCTAGATCTGCTGGATCTTTAGATTTCTGCCATCTCCTCTCAGCTGCTCTGAGATCGGTCCGATGTTCACGAAGAACATCAGACAGCCAGGGGCTGGGTGGTGTAGTACGTGCTGGTCTAGAGGAGAGAGGACAGATGTTGTCTAGACAGGTTGTTAAAGTAGAGTTAAGTGTGTCTGTGGCAGTGTTTATATCAAGCATGGAAAATACCTTTATTGTGGGAAGAGAGGTAGAGACATCAGTGGAAAGGCGAGAGGGTGAGAGGGAACGGAGGTTACGGCGAAAGGAAACCAAAGGTGGAGTCGGTTTTAATGTAGATGGGAGAATCATGTTGAATTGAAAAAAGTAGTGATCAGAGACATGTAAAGGTGTAACAAGAATATTTAAGGTGGTACAGTTACGTGTAAAAATGAGGTCCAGCTGGTTGCCCGATCTGTGAGTTGCTGTGGTGTATAGTCTTTCCAAGTCAAATGAGGCCAGAAGAGTATTCAGTTCAATGGCGTGGGGCTTGCCTTGGTGTTTTTGAAATCGCCAAGTACCACAAGTGGCCTGCCATCCTCTGGCAAAGAGGACAGGCTGGAATGAATGCAGCTTTGTTCATGTCAGACTGGCAGTTCCAGAGTCCCACTGAGAACAAGAGCGGAGCATGTGCTGAAGTGCAAAGTGGCTGTAGGTCTGTAGACGATGCAGTCTTCTTGGCCCTCCACTACATCCTCCAGCACCTGGACTCCGCAGGAACCTATGCCAGGATCCTGTTTGTAAATTTCAGCTCTGCCTTTAACACCATCATCCCGGCTCTTCTGAGGAGAAGCTCTCTCAGCTAAGTGTGACTGACTCCACCTGCAGGTGGATCACTGACTTCCTGTCTGACAGGAAGCAGCATGTGAAGCTGGGGAAACATGTCTCCGACTCACAGACCATTAGCACTGGATCCCCCCAGGGCTGCATTCTTTCTCCTCTGCTGTTCTCCCTGTACACTAACAGCTGCACCTCCAGTCACCAGTCCGTCAAGCTTCTGAAGTTTGCGGACGACACCTCCCTCATCGGACTCATCTCTGATGGTGACTAGTCCGCCTACAGGTGGGAGGTTGACCACCTGGTGACCTGGTGCAATCAAAACAACCTTGAGCTCAACGCTCTAAAGACAGTGGAGATGGTTGTGGACTTCAGGAAGAACTCCGCCTCACCTGCACCTGCCACCATCACCCTCTGTTACTCCACAATCGACACTGTGGAATCTTTCCACTTCCTGGGAACTATCATCTCCTAGGACCTCAAGTGGGAGCTGAACATCAGCTCCCTCATCAAGAAAGCACAACAGAGAATGTACTTCCTGCGGCAGCTGAAGAAATTCAACCTGTCAAAGACAATGATGGTGCACTTCTACACAGCCATCATCGAGTCCATCCTCCATCACTATCTGGTATGCTGCTACTACTGCCAAGGACAAGGACATACTGCAGCGTGTCATCCGGTCTGCAGAGAAGGTGTTTGGCTGCAATCTGCCGGCGCTCCAGGACCTGTACGCCTCCAGAACCCTGAAGCGTGCTGGAAAGATTGTGGCTGATCTCTCCCACCCCGGCCACAATCTCTTTGAGACACGCCCCTCTGGCAGAAGGCTGAGGTCCATCAGGACAAAAAACTCACGCCACAAGAACCGTTTCTTCCCATCCGCCACTAGCCTTATCAACAAGGCCCGGTACCCACCCTGACACTCTCCACACTTCACCTCTGGCTCTACATGCCACTGTACATACTCTGCTGTATTTTTATTCTTACTTTTAATATATACTGTGTGGACATATTTATTTATATTGCTTATATTTTAATACTTGTTCTCTTAACTTTCTTATATTTAGAGAATGTGTGACACGCGCCTACAACACCAAAACAAATTCCTTGTATGCGTAAAAAAACGTACTTGGCAATGAAGCTTTTTCTGATTCTGATTATTTTATTAAATCACAGCTTTACAGTGATTCGTAATCCCACTGGGCCATATAGCGAACCGCTTATCTGGAGGTGAGAAACTACCATCAAAAACACACAGAAATGCTTTAAATGGGCAAGTGTTTTTTCTTAAATATTACGCTCATTGTTCCTGGAAATGTCCTGGAACATTGTGCCTTGAAAAGAGTGGGAACCCAGATTTTTTGCAAACAATTGCATCAAATTAGTCTGATACAAGCAAAGACAATTTGCATGTTATGCCCTCATCCTCAAAAACATGAACAAAACTATGCAGGGTAATAAAAACATCACCTAAACTACAATACATATTGTTCACTCACAGTGAGGTTTATGCCGACATCATTTAGTGCTGTGAATTATTGGTTGCCAAGATTAATATTTTTTATATATATATATATATATATATATATATATATATATATATATATATATATATATATATATATATATTTAAGTTAAAGTTAAGTAAATAAATAGTACATAGTAAATTAAGTTACTATTAATAATAATTAGGGCTGTCAATCGATGACAGTTTTTAACTATAATTCAGTATGTAATGATTAAATAATTAATCAAAGTTTGATTTTAAGAACACTTAAATGTTTATTAATTTGCAATTAACTATTTTAGATCGCCACTTGGTGTCCAATGTAAAATCTGTTTCCTTAAGAAAAACCACAGTACAGCGGAATGTGAGTTCTGTGAATGAACATAACAAGATGTGTGCAAAACTGCAAATATGTTAGTTACTCTTAAATTGCACTGATGTGCTCTTAGATCAGAATTTTAAAGGTACCTTGCACCTGTACATGAGAAATACTGAGGCAAGGGACTTGTCAAGCCACTACTTATGTCTTGACTTGAGTGTCTCAATGATGTCACACTCTGTTTAACACTCTTTCTGAAAGAGTTTCATTGTGTTCTTGCTTTCTCTGTCACTCAGGTCTGGATGACAGTCTACAGCAATATGTTCTGAACTTTGAGAGAGAGAAGATAGATGGAGAGCAGCTTCTAAAGTTCAGCCATCAGGATCTGGAGGAACTGGCAGTGACCCGCGTCGGCCATCAGGAGCTCATTCTGGAGGCTGTGGATCTCCTCTGTGCATTGGTCAGTAGTTTATCTGCCCACAACTCAATCAATCAGATGCCCCCTCTCCTGCTACACATCCAGTCAGATTTCTGTCTATAGGGCCTTTCCCACTGGCAGTATTAAAGCCTGTTTTAGGAACTTTTCCCAGAGACTAGTGCTTTTTGTCGCTCTTGCACTTTAGGAACTATAGTTCCTCGAAGCTGTTTTAGGGGACATGTTTAGCTCCTACTCCGGTAGGTATTTTTGGGGCATATAGGAACTGTGGGAGGGGCTGCAGCCTGTGATTAGTCAAAAACCTGCATTGAGAAATGAGAGGAGCTCCACAGAGGTAACTAGCTGCTAACATGCTACTAATTTTACAATTCCCTTAATAGAAATAACATATAAAAAAAGGTCCAAAGAGAATCACCCAGTGTGTGTGTGAGTGTGTGTGTGTGTGTCCACGGGGAGACACGGTATGAGTTTATCGCATCGGTACTGTGAGACTATACAGAAATGAAAGTTAATTCTGGATTACTACATCGACGGTTTCCTGGGATAAGTAATGAGATATTTAGCGAGAGTGGGTAATTGAACTTTATTATACACTAAACCGTCATTAACCGTCAACTTAAAATTTTAAGTCACTGAAATAAGGCCATATAACACATTTGTCCACAAGCCTTTTGAACTGGATCTTGTAGCCTAGAGTTTTTGCTACAAAATGATGTGAAAACCATCCTGATCACTCATTCATACAAAACAATATAGTAATTTAACTTTTGTAAGACAATTTTAGTGTTGAAAGGTAATATGTGAGGTGGCGTGTATGATCATGAATATGTATTGTAATTCACACATGAGAGACAAAGACCCTCCCCTGGGCCTATCAATGAGGGTTAGAGAATTAATGTGAGGAGACTTAATTATCCAAATCAAGTTTTAAGTTAAAAGAAGTAATCTGACTAAATATTTTCTTTACATAAAGACTTGACTTAATTTTAGACCTACACTACCGTTAAAAGAAGTCTCTTCTGCTCACCAAGACTGGATTTATTTGATCCAAAATACAGAAACAACATTGATATTCTTAACTCTTTTTACAATTTAAAAGAACAGTTTTCTATTTGAATATATTGTAAAATGCAATTTATGATCAAAGCTGAATTTTCAGCATCATTACTGCAGTCTTCATTGTCACATAGGGGTGTGCCGGTTTCAGAATTGGTGATGACGGTTATGACTTGAGTCAAATGTGATGGTTCATAACATAACCGTCGGGGGGGGGGCGCGAGTGCGAAGGAAAACTTAGTTTGAATAAACGAGCA
The DNA here is from genome assembly GCF_025860055.1 of Xyrauchen texanus. NCBI lineage: Eukaryota > Metazoa > Chordata > Actinopteri > Cypriniformes > Catostomidae > Xyrauchen > Xyrauchen texanus. Next base: position 5,956,265 of record NC_068305.1, read on the forward strand.
GACACTGATTAGCTACTTGCTCTATGTTTATTTAAAATGAACAGTTGGACAATTAGCAGTGAACACACAGTAGCTAAACAAATACTTAACATAAAAATAAAATTGCAATGAACGTGCTTTGTTTTAAATAAATCACACACAGTAAACAAATCCTTTAAAAAAATAGGCTAATTAAATTCTATAAGAGCTGCATAAAAATTAATGACTAGGCCTAAATTACTAACTAAAGAATAAATGATAAAATCTACCTTTATCAAAGAAAAAAACAAAGAACGACTGTTGTAATAATAACTTAATTAAACTAACTAAATTCAGGAAACCAAAAAGTGCAATGACATTTTAAAGTCCTAATCTTTTTCGACTTCCAAGTTCCGTGACAGAAACACCAACATGTTCACTTTACTCGGTTTTAGTGATGCTCTGACAGGGGTAACTATGTTACCCGCAGTGCTAAAAACTCGCTCTGATGCTGTGCTTGTAGCACAAATACACATGTATTTGCGTGCCAATTTTGCTAAGAGCGGATAGTGCGTTTCATTGTCTCTCCACCATGCTAGTGGATCAGCCGTAGAGTCAATTGGCTGTTCTTGGAGATAGCGGGTTAACTCCGTGTCAGCGCGCGCTCTGATCGGTAAAGGAGCAGAGATTTCAGACCTCCGTTTAAGGAGATCTCCAAGATTTCTCTTCTTGGGAGGGGGGGGTGCACAGACCTCTCCCGAATCATCCCCAGCAGTAGCAGCCTCAGAAGCACCACTAACTCCGCCTCCGTTTCCCTCGTCAGCTGATACAATTTCCCCCCGGAGTGCATCTCTTGTCTCCTCCAATCCATCCCCCCCATTGCCTCTGCATCTTGGGTCAAGGAAAGATGACTTTGCCAAAAGCTCCTGAGTGACTTGGGCACTGTATTTGTCCTCCAGTACGCTGGACATTTTGCGTTTTATATTTTGTGTCAGTTCTGTTTCATTGGGGTTTGGTTTTAAAAGATCGCATGTCAACAGTTGCAGGACAGGCTTTACTGAAGAAACTGTTACATAACGTTCCCCAGAGAGAATGTTGGTGAAGTCAGCCACAGGTTTTAGAGATTCTTGAAGCGATGTTAAAACTTCTTTATCTTGCCATTTAAGAATCAGATGCTGGTGCTTTCTATCTGAGACCAGGACACGTGAGATCGCTTGCTCCTGTTCCAAAATTCTGTGAATTCTGTGAAATAAAATACTTGATTATTGGAAGAGGACGTAATAGAAAAAAAGAAAACGAATAAGCCTACCATGCTATAGCCTATATGTCTGCCTTTATTGATTATATGCAGATGAAAACATAATCTGAAACCAATTCTGGCAAAAACTAATAGTATATCATAACGAAAATCTAATGAGTAAACAGTCTATTCTATGATAGTAAGTGTTGGGAAGGATACTTTCAAAACGTATTTCGTTACAAGAATACAGAATGCATGCCCATCAGCAAGTGTTATATTTACTTCTTATTTATTAAATAAATCCATGCAATTTGTTGATGAAACATTGATTAAAATTAAGATACAATTAATACAAAACGAAATTCACTTTAAAGAAAGGTTTTGTGCTTTCTGTTTGATGTCTCTGTGAAAGTTTTAAAGCATCTTTTAGTGGCGCTTTCAGAGCGCTCATGTCCGTAACGGGGAACTGTCACGTGTAACATTGTTTTTTCCTCATAAATGCTGAACACTGAAAAATAAAATAAAATGAATATTTTATGTTCTGTGCAGACTACAGTTACTCATAATTTGTATTCTGAATACATAACGCGGTACATGTATTCCGTTACTCCCCAACACTGATATTAGTATATAACCTTATCTGCAAGACCCATATCAGCATTGCTTAAAATTATTGTTAATTTAGCATGCATATAAATAGAACAGTATAATATAGAGTTAACTATCGTAGGCTAAAACAATTCTTACCAGAATAAGGCTGTGCTGTGGGATTTGAAGTTCTGATTGTGCCTTTATCAGCTCTTTCTTTTTCTTCCAGCTCTGAGAAAAAGCGCTCACTATGGACCGACATAGACCTAGAGCTCGGCCTGTTCGGGCAGCTTCACTGTTTACACCGTTGGTAACAGCCAGATGCAAATTATGTCCAAAACAATTTAGCCACGGCCATCCTAATTGCCTTACTGCAGCAACAATGTTCGCTCCATTATCGGTAGTGATACACGACAGCTTCTTTTCATCCAGACCCCAGTCGTGCAAGCCTAACTGCAGGCATTCGGACAAGTGTTCCGCTGTGTGGCTTTCAGGCGTGTAGCTTGTTTCCAAACACTTGGATTTCAGTGACCAGTCTTTTGCGAGGTAGTGAACGGTCAGGCTCATATATGGGGTCATATTCACGCTTGACCACATATCTGTTGTCAGTGCAAAATTACTGATTTCCTGGAGTTCTCTTTGCACCTCATCCTTTACCTTACTATACAAGGCCGGAACAGCTGTTTGAGAGAAGTACTTTCTCCCAGGCAACTCGTACTGTTTGTCGAAAGTATGCAACATTTCTTTAAATGAACTTTTTTCCACTGTCCGGAAGGGTACCATTCCTAATACCAAATATCGAAGTCACACTATCTGTTAGTACTCTCCATTTGTCGCAGTCTTTTTTATATTTAGATCGCCTTGGAAAATGCCTCGGCCATATTCAACTGCCTCTGACCAGATGTGGATGGTTGAGCGGCAGCAGAAGCAGTGGTTAATCCAAGGGCGCGTAAGCCGCGGGGTGGTTAATCTTCAGATGGTTCACGGAGATTGGTGGTGTTGGCATTTGTAACAAATACCGTCTTTCCGCATATTCTGCACACAGGCTCATCAAGATTTTCTGGTTTTCCGTTGCCATCTGGTTTAAACCCGAAATGTGCCCATATAGGCGATGTAACATAATTTTTCGCAACGAGATCCATCTGTTTTACCTTTCTTCATGAAGTTCTCACATGTAAAGTGACGGCTACTGCAGCAGGCAGCGCGTCCGCTCCCATGCACCACGCGAACACGCTGCAGCGTATGCGCACTCAAAAATAGCCTAATGAAAAATCATTCATCATATCATAGTCATAATAATTATAATGCCGATATTATTTCAGAATAGAAATATTATAGGCACTTTATTAGGGATGTATATAACAAAACAGGCGGACAGTGTAGGCCTATTTAATTGCTCTAGAATGTAATGTGCCGCGGCGCCTCAGTGGTCCGTTGGATTGCGCATTTAAAAGTTAAAGTTAAACTGTTGTTTTTAATTAGTATTTAAACATTCTCTGATTATTTTTTTTTTGTAAAAAAATATTTTAATTACACGGTTTTGGCGGTTATGGAGTTCTAATGACGGTTTTCAACTATAACCGTCGGTCTCACGGTTATATAATAACCGTTACACCCCTATAGTCACATGATCCTTCAGAAATCATTATAATATGCTGATTTTCTAATATGGGCATATTTAAAGTGTATTTTACTAATTTAACCCTAACACATATTTGCAAGCACAAGCTTTGCTGATGATAATGAGGCATTATAAACACTAGATAAAATATAATCTAAACAGTCATATTATTTTTATATCATATTACATATCATATTTATATTATACAGCATACAATTTTAAATGCCTGCTTTAACTAAAACTTGCATATTAGGACATATTTCAAATGTCAATACTGTGAATCCTGTCTGGCAAGTCTGGAAACAGTCCCACTAGTAAAATATGTACATGTTTATATAAAATGGCATGTCAGCTAATGAAAACTAAATGACTTACTCGTCCGAAATTGTATCCTCTGTTGGATCAAGTCTCTCTTCAAAATACAAATGTTCATCGGAGTCCTGCTCTTCTTCTGAGGAAAATGTTAACTCTTCCTTAATATCCTGGAGCTTTCTCACCTGTGTATCGTTGCAAACGCGCAGTAAAATTAATGAATTGTTAACATCAAACACTGTCGGGGGCGTTTATCATTTCCCTTGATCATCTCAGCACATTAGCGTATGAATGGCACGCTCTGCTGGTGGGTGTGATCACATTACAGATAATGAGATGGACCGGTAAAAACTGTACATCGCTTTGTTTCAAACAGATTGCATTGCAGGAGAATATTTGTTTTAAATTTGAATTGTTTTATTTAAAAGTAGACATTTTAAGCTTTCTTTAGGCATATGTTTCATGTTTGTGTGATAAGTATTCGTGGGGTTTCAGTTCATTTTTGTGACGTGTTTCTGAAATATGCTCGTGAACATAGAGATTGCTGAAAGCTCACCCTTTTTATTTTCTTTATTTTACAAAAGCACAAGATTTTGTTGTTATTGTGAGTGTACACAAATAAAAGTAGACCCTTTATAGTTACTAATGATGTCTTACACTTATCTGTATACCCAAAAATGACGGAGTATTTTAAGTTGTTTCTGCTGTAATGACGAAAATATCCAGCAGGACGCGCTGGCGCGTCAGTCGACACCAGAGGGTTAATTAATAGAGTTTCAGGAGGAGCATGTTAATTTTAATCTGGCAAATCACAGCCCACAAGCAATAGTATATATGCCGCTGCTTCAGAAAAAACCCGAAGCAATAAATGTTTTGTACATTAAAAACACGTTTTCTTTACGTTGTTTAAGTAGAATTTAAAATGGTTTAATCTAATTTTTTTTTTATTATGATGCATCTCCATTTATACAGAGCACCCCCACTATTTTCAGAAGCACCATCAGTGATTTTGATCTTGAACTGGGCCTACATATATATATCTATATATCTATATATCTATATATATATATATATACATACATACATACATACATACATACATACATACACATACACACACAGTATATATATATATATATATATATATATATATATACACACACACACATACTGTAACATTTCTACCAGGCAATGACACAGGAGCAGACGATGACACAATGAATTGAAGAACATGGCTCTGGCTCGGCCGAGACATGGCCTGGAGCTGACTCTGGCTCGTGAACATGGGCAGAGACTCAGGAGCGATCTCCGTGGTCGTGGGCATAGACAGAGACTCAGGAACGACCTCTGTGGTCGTGGGCATTGACCTAGTCTTGGGAGCGACCTCTGCAGTCGAGGGCATTGACCGAGTCTCGGGCGCGACCTCTGCAGTCGAGGGCATTGACCGAGTCTCGGGAGCGACTTCTGCGGTCGTAGGCATGGACCGAGTCTCTGGTGCGACCTCTGCGGTCGTAGGCATGGACCGAGGCATGGCTCGTTGGCCGTGGCAGGCGTGGGCGCTGGCTTGTCAAAGATGACGTGGGATGCTAGCTTGACATCCACCTCCCCCACAGTGAACGTGAAACCAGTGATCTCTAAGGCAAGGTCGATATACTGAGCCAGGGTTAGGGAACTGCGACCGGCAGGCATCAAATTGGAGATTGGCTCACTCAAACCTACCCAAAAAAGTCCTTGAGGGGGACCACATTAAAATCCACCTGGCAGGCCAGATCGCAAATGTCCTCCACATAGTCCTCCAGGGGACGATTCCATATGCCATATGAGCTGAACTGCTGCCTTCATGGTTGGGTCTAGTATTCTGTAACGTTCCTAGCAGGCAATGACACAGGAGTAGACGATGACACGATGAATTGAAGAACCCAAGTGCAGTTTATTCCAAAATGTAATATCCAAAAACCCTGACTAAAAATGTGAATCAAAACAAAACATAAACATTAACTTAACTTGACTATGAACGTGGCATGAACAATTACACAAACATCATCAATACTAGAAAAGAAACAATGGCAAACATGAGGGCTTAAATACACAGACATGGGGGAACATAAACCAATGATCAAACGGAACACTAAACAAGATAACAAGACTAATAACCTAAAACCAATTACAAACTAGAACTAATAACAAAGTAATCAAACAATGAACCAATGGAAACAAGACACATGCACATGGAGGGAAAACAGGACATCCCATTTGTATTTTTTGTTTTGGCATTTTTAAACATGGCAAGGAAAATCACTTGGAGAAGTTTATCTTTAAACTATTCTGTTCCATTCCATTGCGTTCTATCCAGCTGTTTTTGAACACAAGATTGTGTCTTATGTAAATTTCCCCCAGAGAAATGTGTCAAGTCAGGTGAAACTGAAACCAGCATAATTATACAGGGCTTCCAATTAAGACCGATTTCAACTAGTCATTCAGGCAACCCACTGACATGTTGACTTTGAAATAGTTTTTTGCAGATTCCCGTTACATTTAAACAACTTGTCCCATGGTGGTTTTTAGTGGATGTATGAAGTTAGTTTCCCTCAAGTTCACACAGGTGTCCTTGTCTCTACAAGGACACCTGTGTGAACTTGAATAACACATGTGGTTAACACATGAGTTTCCCTCATCACATTAACTATGAACATGTTCCACTAACATTTGACAACCACAAAGTGTTCTAATACTTTTTGTCCTACATACATTTTGAGCCGTATATCTATTGTTTTATCATTTAAAACATAAAAAACGTGGTTTTGTGAAATGTTCTACTTGAAAAATGTGTTTGTGCCATTTTCTGTCAAATTACATCAAATTTTTTTTGTTATTTAATTCTAAGTGTGACGTAAGAATCTTAATATTTTTTTGGGGCCACTTTATAAAATATGTTCTGACATTTGCCCTCCTGTTTAGACTATTTTGTGTGTATTTACCATAGTGTTAACTTATTATATCTGAATCATATGCCTCTAAAATGATCGTATTTTTCCTGGCACATTAATCTGTGGACCATTAAAAAAACGTTTGGACACAAGTAGCTTAACATTCTACCACAAATGCTGCTTATCTAATAACAGAAGAGAACATTCTCCCCAGCATAAGCTTTGTTATATTGTAGGTGGAGGCTGTCCGTGAACAGGAAAGCAGATCTTTCCCAGACATTCCGATCAGCTGTTCCCTCTCACTTCCTTCCTAAGATTTCCTGTGATTTTTCCTTCTTACTTTTCTCCCCTTTAACAGCATTAAAGTAAAAGTTATAATTCCTTTATAACTATTGAATACATATTCCAAATCTGAACTTTTCTTCTGTGGAGCAAAAAAGGAGATTTAGCAGGCTGTTTACACTGCTCATTTTCATACAAAGAAAGCATGTAGTGACCAGGGGCTGGTCTTCTGGTCCAAAAAGAGAATAGAAATAACATAAAAGTACCATCAAATTTGTTTGTGTGAGGGACAGATAGAGATTTAAGTCCTAACGAAATGGAGGAACATTCTGTGTATATAAAATACATGCAGATAGAGATAGAGCAAGTATATGCATGTGCTTTTGTCCAGTTAGTGGGCTCAAAATTGTAGGCAGTGCTGATTGTTATCGCAGAACCCATGCTTGCTGTAGTTTTGTCCCAACATTGTGCTGGATATGAATAGGGAGGGTCAGTTGGAACAAACAATGTCCACTGCGTCCATTCAGAGTTCTGACAGGCCTGAACTCAGACAGAAACGCAGGATGTTAAAATAGGAGACTGTACCACAAGAAGGCAGTGATAACATAAAAACATTCAAATAAACCCCCATTATCTGCTCTATATTATCTGCTTTCAGGCTTTTTGATACCTAAATGTGTTTTTCTCTCTGGAAGCCTATATGTAACACCATCAAATGTGTTTTAAAGGGATAGTTTTCCCCAAAATGAAAATGATGTCAACATTTACTGACCTTCATGTTGTTCCAAACCAGTATGCCTTTCTTTCTTATGCAGAACACAGAAGGATGTTTTAGGCAGAAAGTTCATGCTGCTCTTTTCAATACAAAGGAAACAAATGGGGGACGGGTGCTGTCAAGCTCCAAAAAAATACAAGAAACCACCATAATCAAAATCCATACAATTTGTACACTACATGTCAAGTCTTCTGAAGCCATATAATAACCTTGAGTGAGAAACAGACTGAAATATAAGTTGTTATTCACTGAAGATCTTCAAATCTCAATTGCACTTGCACATATTCAAACATTTGTTGTCAGGTTGATGTCAGTGATTTAAACTGGGAATGTTATTTCAGGCCCTGTGATCAGGGGGTCCTCTATGCTATGGTACCTATTCATTAGGCATGGGAGAGGGAGAATTTAAGCAACGGCCCCTCCTGTGTGTCTAGATGACTGTTCACAAGAATGTGAATGATAAAAAAATGTTTCTTGAGCATTTTCCTGAAATCTCTTTAAAGCTATAGTTCACCAAAAAAATTGAATTCTCCCATCATTTAGTCCCCCTTATGTCATCTCAATCTCTTGACTTTTTTTGTAAAGCAAATGATGAGTGAATCATATTTTTTATGTGAACTATTCTTTTCTCTGTTCTACCCTGCAAAACAAGCTGAAAACAGCATAAAACCTAAATCTAGCCTGAAATTAACCTAGCAGGGATCTGTAATGTAAAGGCTGGAATAGACATGACAGAGCTAGGGAGAGGTCAACTGTAGAATTTTCTGGAAGATATCTCCTAGAGAGCAGGAAACAGATGTGACCCACCCACCTGTCAGAGTGCCCCCCGCCCAGCAAACACACACACAAAAACGAATTCAGACAAACACACACAGTAAGCTGTGCAGGAAAATATGTCACGCCATTGTTCCAGTAGTTTCCGCATGGCGGATTAACTCTGTCTCATCCTTAACTCTGTGTGTCTGTCACATCTCTGTTTATTTTTTAGGTTCTTTTATTAGCGTTAGCGAACATGCTATGCTCTTCAACTTTCTCTGGCTATATTCCAGTGCAGTAAAGTTAAAAAAAGAGCCTTCATTTCCTTTCCCCATTTGGAAGCAACAAAATCCACACTCCACAGCATGGAAACGGCAATAAAAAAAGTACCAGTACCATATTATTATTATTATTATTATTATTTAAAGAACCTTAACATGTAAATCCCATAGTAAATGAATATGGTTATTATTCCATACCATGGTATGGCCATCTGGTACTATCACTCTACTGTACAATGGTACCAATACAATAAACAATAGCAAGAGTTGCTGAACGTAAATTGGGGAGTGAGCAACATTATCCTCTTAACATCAAATGCTATGCACTTTAAAATGTTTGGTTTACACAAGTGTATTAATATTTCAATCTTATAAAGTATTATTTCAACTTTCACTCTGTCTCTATTGCTCTTATTTATCTCTCAGGTATTTTGCTGTCTGTCAGAAGAAAGTCATACACATCTGGGATGGCATGAGGGTTAGTTAAGGATGAGAGAATTTGTATTTTTGGGTGACCTATAACATTAAGCGCCATGAGGGCAAGATTTTCAGTGAATAATGTTGTAAAGTTTGACCTGTTCCTCACACAAAGCTATTGTATGGCTTTAGAAGACTTGGAATGCAGGAATATAGATTTCTAGTTTTTGTCTAGTTAGAACAACATGAGGGTGAGAAGATTATGACAGAAGTATTGTTTTGAGTTCTATATTCCTTTAAGAACTTGTTAACGGACAGTGACTTTCTCTGAAACCAAAGGTAGCTGTCTTGCTTCTTTTAAATTTTTTCACCATTTCTCCCTAATTTGGAATGGCTAATTCCCAGTGTGCTCTAAGTCCTTGTGGTGGCACAGTGACTCGCCTCAATCCAGGTGGCAGAGGACGAATCTCAGTTGCCTCTGCGTTTGAGACGTCAATCCATGCATCTTATCACGTGAGCCACGTGAGCATGTTACAGAGGAGAGAGCGCGTGTGGATGATTCACGCTATTCTCCGCTGCATCCACACACAACTCGCCACACGCCCCACCGAGAGCGAGAACCACATTATAGCGACCATGAGGAGGCTGGAGAGACTCATGGAGGCAGCGATATGACCTCAGTAGTAGGGTTTATTGAACAGATGATTGAAACAGTTATGTAAACTTCAAGCAAATCCAGTTGAGCAAAGTGGCAAACTGCAGGTGAGTAAAATCCTGACCGGGTATAGATACGATGAACAGATAGCTCACAATACTCTTATGATACTTGCAGGCAATAATGAAGACACAAGTATGTTTGACATAGTACTGTAGAAAGGTGTGGAGTTTCAGAGCTACTATCAACAAGAACAGACAAAGAGTTTGTGTAAAAGCGGGGTATATATATGCAGTCCTTGATTAGCCACTAATGATATGCAGGTGCATGTAATCAGAACTCAGGGGAGAGTGAGCGCTGTGACGGCAGTGAGGAAAAAAGAGAGAGAGACCGGTGGATCCGTGACAAAAGGTGCACGATTGTGATATATTACTATTATAATATATTTGTATTATTATAATTTGTTTACAAGTTATAATAATATTTAAGCTGAATTGGTTCCAATAATAACTGTGTGAATGAAAAATGAAAACTTATTTTCTACTGATGACTTGTACCCAATTAGTTTTTCACATTAATGTAAAGATATTCTAAACTCATTATGCAAAAAAACAACACTGGTATCGGATCGGGATCGGTATCAGCCGATACTGAGATTTCTGAAATCGGCTCGGAAGAGAAAAAGTGTTATCTGTGCATCCCTAGTCTTTACTAGCTGAACTAACCAGGCCCCCACTGCTGTCTTGCTTCATATTCAGTCACTCCTGGTTTCAGACTGGCTTCCAAGGCACCATGACGTCATGTCTAATGATCTGAAACCAATTTAAGTGAGCTTTAGAGATAATCAAGCAAATATTAAATGACTACAATGTTTATGGACACAGTGGACACTTCAGGGGATGAACTAATGCAAACTCCAACCATGAGGGGCGGCTGTGGCTCAGGTGGTAGAGGGTGTCGGCTACTAATCGCAGGATTGGCGGTTCGATTCCCGGCCCACACGATTCTACATGCCGAAGTGTCCTTGGGCAAGACACTGAACCCCAAGTTGCTCCCAATGGCAGGCTAGCACCTTGCATGGCAGCTCTGCTATGTGTGTGAATGTGTGTGAATGGGTGATTGGAACACATTGTAAAGCGCTTTGGGAACCTCTAAGGTTAAAAAAAGTGCTATATAAGTGCAGACCATTTACCATAAGACATGGGATGCCATATCTTATGCCACTGCCTGAACTTTGGATTTAGGACAGACCTCACCGAAATGACCTGCCGGTTGAACAGCGAAGCACTTCACTGATCTCTGCCTGCATCACCTTGGTCTAACTACACTCTTAAAATTGAATGCATAGACGATCAATGAATTGCCAACAAAAGCCTTCATCAGCCAACTAACAAGGGACATGCATCTCTGTAAATTTCTGCAGTTAATCTAGGATGAACTTCAAAGACATTAGTCATTAATCTTACAGTTCATACAAAATCTTTGTTTAAACACTGTCCCTTAACACTTACTTAGTTTACTAATTTTAAACCATTACTTGCACTGCTTATAAATAACTCAAATTGGCATTATATTCATGCTGTTTAGCCAGAGGGGAACTGGCCCTAATACTGAGTCTGGTTTCTCCCGAGGTTATTTATCTCCATTAACCAAAATCTTTTGGAGTTTTGTGTTCCTTGCAACAGTCTCCTTCGGCTTGCTCACTGGGGTTCTAAATACAATTGTTATTTAGTTATTTATTTTTATACACAATTTGCAATCATATTTCACAATGATGACTTTATAGATATTACAGTTTCATTTTCTGTTAATGCATGATTTTCTGTAAAGCTGCTTTGAAACGATGTATGTTGTGAAAAGCGCTATACAAATAAAAATGAGTTGACTTGACATTATTTAAGGTACTTTTTTCAAATCCTCTGCCATTATATTTCCTTTTAATTAAATTTCTTGCCTGTGTACCAGTGAAGAATCTGTGATCAGTTTCTCATATGGCTTATTTCTAACACAGTCATTTATCATCTTTGATTCATCCCAAATCTCTGCACATTTTATTGACTTTTAAGTCCATACAAACAGCCTGTTGGTCAGTATCTGTCTGGGTCTAGAAGAGAGACAGTGTTTTGGAATTCCTTTGAAGTCAGGCATTGGCCATGTTTATGCATTGACTCTGACCAGTATTATGGAATGCAATGGGATTTTATTCTGGAAAGGTTGTGAGAATGACCTGTGTGCTTTGGCCACTATCACATGAAACTATAAATACCTGATATTTCATGTTTCATATCATCAACTTGTTTTCCCAGGGGAAGATACACAGATGGGAACTGCTTTAGCACTAAGTGTGGATAAATGTGTACTAGGCATTTATAAGTAGTGCTTAATAAGGCAAGCATCACTATTAATATTGCTCATACTTAAGGGTAGGGGTTGGTTAGAAACTTGATCCTACTATGGAGATTGCTAAGGACATTAATGATACATTAAATCAAGGAATGTTAAGGTGAGGTGTGCTATTACTTTTTGAATCAATCAGACTTAGGTTTGCGGAAATTAAGATGGGTGAAAAACCTATGTGCTCCACCGCCCCCGCCCGTGAACGGCGTGGTTTTTGGCTAAATATTCTCATAAACAGAATTGATAGTATTATTACCTGGGCTAGAATGAAGCATGACATTGTAAGGCATATATTATGCTGAAATTATGAATATAAATTTTTTAAATTGCACAGTCATTTTATTAAAAACTGAGCAGACTTGTATCAGAATTGAGGCAAAAGATCATCACTGTCACATAAAAAGAGAAAAGTGCAATCTGATGGCGATTACACACCTGATAACATTAGTGTAAGTAAACAGAAATGTTAATAACATCTCATAACACACTCCCTATAATGCTGTGAACTCTTTATTAACTATTGCCTCTATTATGACATGAAACATGACTTAAATTAGTATTAGTATTAGTATTTAGCATTGTAACAGATGTTCTTATTTGGATCAAAAGGAGGAAGCGTGACACTGAGATCCAACTCAAAAGGGCTTTATTTTTCACAGCTTCACAGTCTTTATATATTTATTTATTTATTTATTTATTTTCGTGGTCACACTTAAATTGATGCTTTTTCAGCACAATACAGATTACACTAAGGAACACTGAAGGCATCCTACATGCGGTTGAGCCATTGGAGCAGGGTGTGGTCTGAACAGAGGGCGAATGCTCATCCCAGCAAATAGTAGTGGAGAGTGATGACTTCCCAATTGATAATCAAACACTCCTTCTCTAAGGTGCTGTACTTCATCTCTCTCATAGAGAGATTTGACTAATGTACAGCACCCAGCCCCCTGTCTGATGTGTCTGTCTGTAAGACAAAAGGGAGAGAGAAATCAGGGGAATGCTGAAGCAGCCCACCACAAAGTGCAGCTTTTTCCTGCGTGAAAGCTTGTTTACATGACTCCGTCCACAGGACCATCTCTGGGGCTCCCTTCTTAGTGAGATCATTCTGTGGATTGTCAGGTACCTGGATCAACATCCCCACCTCCATCACCATTCCAGAGCTTGGGCCATGCGTTCGAAGAGCTGAAGAAATGCCTCTGGCTTATTTTGCACCCCCATCTTTCCCAGCATCACATGGGAGTTTGCTGATGCTGGGGTCGCGTTCTCTCTCTCTCTCTCTCTCTCTCTCCCTCTCTTTTGGTGGACTGGGCCATCTTTTTACCCCCCTCTCACTGTGAACATGGAAACGTAATTAGTCACAACTCATCTCAGGTAGATGTCCTTACCGCTTTCTGTCTCCCCAGATGGCCGCTTGACCACGCCCTCACCTCCACAAGCATCAATTGAACTTGGAGCAAATTTAGGTGTCCTCGCTGATGTTATACATGTTCTTTAAGAGTGAGGAATGACAGTTTAATCCATAGCATGCTCTTAAGATTTATTTAAAGATTTTTTGAAAAAGAAAGAAAAACACTGCAGCTATCCTCAGAGAATTGGCAATGGCAACAGTTGCTAAGACAGGATTGGTCAGAAACGCTCTTAAGGCGGGGCTTATCAAAGGGTCAGTTGCACTGAAGCCATGTCAAGTCAATTTTATTTGTGTAGCGCCTTTCACAACACGCATCGTTTCAAAGCAGCTTTACAGACAATCAGGCATTAACAGAAGATAAAACTGTAATGTCAATAATGTCGATGAGTCATCATTGTATAATTAGATAAAATACGATTTTGAATTTGTGTTTAAAAATAAATAATAAAATAATAATTGTATTTATAACCCCAGTGAGCAAGCTGAAGGCGACTGTGGCAAGGAACACAAAATTCCATAAGATGTTGGTTAATGGGAGAAAATAAACTTGGGAGAAACCAGACTCAATGTGGGGGCCATGAATATAATGAAAATATTACTTCTGTATGGGTCAAGTCATGGTTTATAATTCTTAAACTAAGTAAGTGTTAAGGGACAGTGTTTAAACATCGATTTTGTATGAACTGTAAGATTAATGACTAATGTATTTTAAGTCCATCCTATATTAACTGCGGAAGTTCACATAGATGCAATTGTCCTTGTTAATTGACTGATGAAGGGTTGTGTTGGCAATTGAAGCAAGCAACACCCCAGCAATTGCATTGCAACACTCGAGCAACCACTAAAAAACATTGAGGTGGCAAGTTTTGCATGGGCAAACACCACTCACATTTTCTTCCAGATGTAAAAATATAGTTTAAGTTATAACAATTACTCATGTTAGACTTTTTTTTCAGAACTGTGGTGTGGAGACTGATAACTTGAAAACTCTGGTCGGTCAGACACGAGCAGCAACCAGCAACCTGCACAACTGTGCATCAGAGCGCAGGAAAAACCCTTCTTATGATGGAGGCAGTCCAGACAAACCACCTAACCTGTTCCTAACAGCTGTTGTGGAGCTGATAGGAACTGCCAAGGGCATGCTTGCTTGGCTTGACAGGTATGTAAAGTTTTAAAAACAAACAGACACTCTGTCACTTTCTTTTAGACTTTACACACCACACAGCAAATTTATCAACAACTTTGGCTAACATTATGCAAAGGGAGTGTAGTAATAGAAACTACAGCATAGTCTTATAACTCAAAATGAAAAGGTATGACTTAGAGACCAACCAATCAACAAACAGATTGGTTACTCTTTCAATATTTATTTATGCAATATGAATGACGGATGTATGTTAATATAACAAATAACTGTCAAGCTATTACTGGTGTGGCATTTTTTACTCACAGCTTTCTCAACAGCTATTGTTTTGGGTTGGTGTTCAGTCAAAACAGTCTTCCCATGTGTTTTCATACAGACAGACAGTTGGCATACAAACACAGTCTTACATACAGTATATGTGCAGCACATGTTTGGGCTTGAAATGACACATTTCAGAATTCACAAACATTTTAACACCTTATGAGGGTTTGGATAAGTCACACTTTGCTATCTTCATTTATTTCAAAGGACTCCCCTCTCTGGAGTCAGTGATTTCACTTCAACCAAGAACAGAATCATTCAGCTCTGTCTGGAACTGACCACAACTGTACAGAAGGTTTGTTATTGTGTCCTCCAACATTGCTCACTTATTCAAAGCCCTGTAAACATTTGTTCCAATAGTAATACTCACACAACACATAAAAGTCTGTAAAATTTTGTGGCTACACTCGATATTGCCTAATGTAGTGTGTCATTCTCCAAACAGAGCTTCCATTCAAAAGTTTAGAATCACTAAGACATTTTTATATTTTTGAAAGAAATTTAGAATTGTATTCACCAAGGCTTCAGTAAATTGATATTCTACACATTATTAAATACAAAAACCTAATTCATGTTGCAAATTTTAATTACTTTTGAAACAAACGTTTTATTATTACATTTGGTAACACTTTCTATGAAGCCCATTGTAAGGATGCGCAAGGAGGAAGCGGGAACTGGCTGAGCAGTCAACATAAAGGTTTAATGATAAATAATTAACTTAAAACAACAAACCATAAACAAACACAGACACACACATGCGCGGCCACGTTCGTCTCTCTCTCAAACTGGCATCTCCAGCCTCCCTTTATCTCGCTCTCCCTCTGATCATCCATTTCAGTGCCAGTCGTGTATCCTCACGGCCCAGCCACGCCCTTCTCCTCATCACACCCATATTTATAGTGCATTGTATATGCATTTCAAATGCATTATATTGCATTCATAATGTGTAATTATACACCTTATAATATGTTACAACTTCTCATAGATAATTTTAACTATAGTTATAATGCATTATAATACTTAATGTATTTATTTTTACCTTAAAGAATATAATGCATTATAACACAATCAACATTGCATTTTATCTGCACATATAATTTGTCTTAGCCTACTTTAAGTTACAAAAGCAATGTCTTCTTATAAACAGCCATACCATAAACTTGTAACATAAAACATATTACAAATCAAGCTTGTATAATGGAAGTTATACAAACGCAAAGTCATGTAATTTTGCCAAACAGTCTAAGTCTGACTAGGCCATAGTATTTGGCCTAATGGAGCAGTTTAATACATCTTGCAAATATATCAAGCATTTTTCAAGCTGATCTTGTAATAGCCACTTACAAATATCTGATGGATGTTTATAAGAAGACATTGTTTTTGTCATTTTACTTAAAGCATACCTAATATATATATAATATACATATAGTATATACTGTATAATCTGCAAATAATATTTGATGTTGGTAATGTTATAATACATTATACTCTAAGGAATAACCTTGTATAGAGAAGTGTTATAACGCTAACATGAACTAACAATGAACAACAATTTTACAGCATTTATTAATGTTTGTTAATTACAACATTAACTAATACATTTTTAAAATCTAAAGTTGTATTTGTTAACATTTTGAGTGTGGATGCAATTTGAACTATTATATATTATATATTTATTATCTAACAGCAGGGTTGGGAGGGTTACTTTTGAAATGTATTCCACTACAGATTACAGAATACATGCTATAAAATGTCATTTGTAACGTATTCCGTTAGATTACTCAAGGTCAGTAACATATTCTAAATACTTTGGATTACCTCTTCAGCACTTTTAGATTTTTTCATTTGTTTTGACTATAAAACATTCTCTGAAAAACCTAAATATCTTATGCAGTGTCATTTCTAAAGCAAGATAAATCAATTTGATCTTGTTTTAAGGATTTTTCAATATTATTTTACAGGAAAACAATAAAAAAATTATGATCAAGAATACGATTTTTGCCCTAATATCAAAGGGCTTACTAGGAAAAAAAGAAATTATGATCTAACGGGAATTTTCTTGATAAAAAATATATGATCATGCCTGGTAACATGTGCATGTACAATGGCTAGCAATAGCATTTTAGCTTAGCAGAAAACTGACCATTTACACAAGGTTTATTTCTATTTCTTCTGCTCCAAACTTCAAACTTACTTATCTGTCTGCTCATATGAATGTAACACATGATAAGCTGTTCAAATGCACTTTGGATCGTATAATTTATGTGTATAAATGTTTTCCATCTGAACGGACTAAATATTAAATGGAACAAATGATAATAAAATGCAAAGTAATCTCTTCAGTAATCTAAATACTTTTTGAATGTAACTGTATTCTAAATACAAATGATTTAAATTGTAACTGTAGTGGAATACAGTTTCTTATATTTTATATTTTAAATACGTTTTCCTGTTACATGTATTTCATTACTCCCCAACCCTGGCTAACAGTAACAAAGCTTAATAAATGCTGTAAGATATGTAGTACACATGGTTTTTATTCTGTTATCTAACAATGCAAAAACATTCATTTTTAAGTGTGCCGTAAGTGTACAATAATTGTTTGGGGCCACTGTATGTCTTGAACTCTTAGATGACACATGTCTCCTGAAGCACAGAGGAAAAAATGGTTCCACTGAGTCTGAGCTAATTTCTTCATATATAAAAGGAAGACTCATACCAGTGTTCGATCACTCTGCTCTGATTTGCACTTAGTCTCACGGCTCTGAAACTCCAGCCCTTAAAACTTGCACCATTTATCCTGTCCAACTTGTTTTCAAATTAAATTTAACACAGGCAATAGGCGCTTCGCCATTTGTCAGCACATTACGTTTGAAATTCTTGCTTTTGGTATTTTGATTTCA
Source organism: Xyrauchen texanus (assembly GCF_025860055.1). Taxonomy (NCBI): domain Eukaryota; kingdom Metazoa; phylum Chordata; class Actinopteri; order Cypriniformes; family Catostomidae; genus Xyrauchen; species Xyrauchen texanus. The sequence goes on from NC_068305.1 coordinate 5,974,250, forward strand.
TGTTTACCATTCCATATTTTCCTGTGGGAATTCAGCATACTGTGGCATCTCAATGTGAATCCTCCCTCTATAATTGCAGGATTGCACACTGTTTGAAATGGAGGAGAAGATATTAGAAGTGGTAAGTAGAAAGTCTCCCTGTCAACCATTTTACAGACAGTATATTCATATTCATCCCCGGAAGCAACAACATTATGGAGGCATGCAAACTTATCTCAGGTCATGTCAGAAATGTAGCTCTTATCTGTGATGCTTTGTGCTTCATTGTGAGTGTGGATGCAGCTCTTTTGTTTGTGTAGTGTTGTGTTAAGTTGTTTTTCTTAGGAACTGCCAGAGCATTCTGTGGTAGATAACACTGTATAAATGTCCCTCACAGATTCCATTAAAGGAATTGTTCACCCAAAAATGAAAATTCTGTCATTATTTACTCACCCTAATTTTTTTCCAATCCTGTAACACTTAGTTATGTGAAACACAAAAGATGTTGTTTTGATGAAGATCCCTCAGTGTCTTTTTAATACAATGCTAGTGGATACTGCCTCACTTTAAAGCTTAAAAACCCTAAAGTTATATAAATGTATGTCTAAGTAAGTAATACAGTGGTGGCAAAAAAAATTATTTACACCCTTGGTAAATATGAGCAAAGAAGGCTGTGAAAAATAAATCTGCATTGTTTATACTTTTGATATTTCATTCAAAAAATTCACAAAGGTCTAACATTTAATTGAAGTAAAACAATTGATAGAGGGTAAGTATTTCATTCTATATTTTTCTCCAAAACAATGTGAAATTGTTCGCCATTATTCCCTGTTTCACAGGGGTATAAATATTGAGGTAACACACAGGCTAAATTCCCTTAATCATCAATCAGATTGGGTTAGACTAAAGAATATAGTTCTGATGTGCGGCAAAAGGGTATCGAGCTTCAAAAAATGGGAAGTGGCTATAAGAAAATAGCCAAACCATTAAAAATACCAATTTCCACCATGGCAATACAGTGCATCCGGATACATTTAGTTATGTTACAGCCTTATTCCAAAATGTATTAAATTCATTATTTTCCTCACATTTCTACAAACAGTACTCCATAATGACAATGTGAAAGGAGTTTGTTTGAAATCTTTGCAAATTTATTAAAAATAAAATAACATGTACATAAGTATTCACAGCCTTTGCTCAATACTTTGCTGAAGCATCTTTGGCACCAATTACAGCCTCAAGTCTTTTTGTGTATGATGCTACCAAGCTTGGCACACCTATTTTTGGGCAGTTTCTCCCATTCTTCTTAGCTAGACCTCTCATGTTCCATCAGTTTGGATGGGGAGCATCGGTGCACAGCCATTTTCAGATCTCTCCAGAGATGTTCAATCGGGTTCAAGTCTGAGCTCTGGCTGGGACACAATTCACAGAATTGTCACATAGCCACTCCTTTGTTATCTTTGCTGTGTGCTTAGGGTCATTGTCCTGTTGGAAGATGAACCTTTGCCCCAGTCTGAGGTCCAGAGCGCTCTGGAGCAGGTTTTCATCAAGGATGTCTCTGTACATCTTTCCCTCGATCCTGACGAGTCTCCCAGTTCCTGCCGCTGAAAAACATCCCCACAGCATGATGGTGCCACCACCATGCTTCACTGTAGGGATGGTATTGGCCAGGTGATGAGTGGTGCATGGTTTCCTCCAGACATGATGCTTGCCTTTCAGGCAATCTTTGTTTCATCAGACCAGAGAATTTTGTTTCTCATGGTCTGAGAGTCCTTCAGGTTCCTCTTGGCGAACTCCAGGTGGGCTGTCATGTGTTTTTTACTGAGGAGTGGCTTCCGTCTGGCCACTCTACCATACAGGCCTGATTGTGCAGAGATGGTTGTTCCTCTGGAAGTTTATCCTCTCTCCACAGAGAAACGCTGGAGCTCTGTCAGAGTGACCATCGGGTTCTTGGTCACCTCCCTGACTAAGGCCCTTCTCCCCCGATCGTTCAGTTTGGCCGGGCAGCCAGCTCTAGGAAGAGTCCTGGTGGTTCCAAACTTCTTCCATTTACAGATGATAGAGGCCAGTGTGCTCATTGGGACCTTCAATGCTGCAGAAATGTTTCTGTACCCTCCCCCAGATCTGTGCCTCGATACAATCCTGTCTCAGAGGTCTACAGACAATTCCTTGGACTTCATGGCTTGGAAGTCCAATCAAGTTGTAGAAACATCTCAAGGATGATCAGTGGAAACATGATGCACCTGAGCTCAATTTTGAGTGTCATGGCAAAGGCTGTGAATACTTATGTACATGTGTTTTTTTTATACATTTGCAAAGATTTCAAACAAACTTCTTTCACATTGCATTATGGGGTATTGTTTGTATGATTTTGAGGAAAATAATGAATTTAATAAATTTTGGAATAAGGCTGTAACATAACAAAATGTGTAAAAAGAGAAGCGCTGTGAATACTTTCCGAATGCACTGTAATTCCTTGGACTGTACTTGCACTGTAATTCCAAGTTCCAATCAACTGGAGATCTTAAGAATCGGCCTGGAAAAGGATGTGTGACTATATTGTCTCCACACACAGTGAGGAGGATGGTTCAAGTGGCCAAAGAATTGCCAAGGATCACAGCTGGAGAATTGCAGAAATAAGTTGTGTCTTGGGGTCAGAAAGTCAAAAAAATCAGACATCACCTACATCACCACAAGTTGTTTGGGAGGATTTCGAGAAAAAAAGCCTTTGCTCTCATCCAACAACAAACTCAAGCATCTTCAGTTTGCCAGACACTACTGGAACTTCAAATGTGACCAGGTTCTATGGTCAGATGAAACCAGAGATGGGTTTGGTGCACACAGAGATGAAGTACCCAATGCCCATGGTTAAATGTGGTGCTGGATCTTTAATGTTGTGGGGCTGTTTCTGGACGTCTTGTTCGGATACATGGTATCACGGATGTCTCTGCCAGAAAGCTTAAAATGGGCCCTGGTTGGATCTTCCAGCAGCACAATGATCCAAAACAAATATCAAAATCAACACAAAAATGGTACACTGACCACAAAATCAAGGTTCTTCCATGGCCATCCCAGTCCCCTGACTTGAACCCCATAGAAAATGTGTGGGGTGAGCTGAAGAGGAGCCAACATGGACTTCTGAATTTGAAGGATCTGTAGAGATTCTGTATGGAGGAATGATCTCAGATCCCTTGTCAGGTGTGCTCCAACCTCATAGTCTTAGAGCTGTTATCTTGGCAAAAAGTATTGAGTAAGTGGCAATAATTATGGCCGATTAGTTTTGGAGAAAAATATTTATTTAATAATGAAATATTTATCCAGTTTCAGTTGTTTTACTTTAAATTTAAGTTTATTTTAAATAAAAAATCAAAAGGATAAACAATGCAGATTTTTCATAGACTTCTTTGCTTATATTTTCCAAGGGTGCTAATAAGTTTGGCCACAACTGTACTCTATGTCTTCAGAAGGCATATATTTTGTGCCCTTTTTTAAGCTTTAAAATGAGTCTGGCTACGGGTTTCCTTTTGCATTCCACGGAAGAAAGAGAGTCATATAGGTTTGCAACAACATGAAGGTGTGTAAATTATGACAGAAGAATAATTTTGGGAAACAAATGTTTTAAAGGGAATAGGATATGGTTTTGTTATTGATATAGTCAGCAACACGTCATATACCGGGGAATAGATTTGTCTGTTTCATTAACGAAAAACATGACGAAAAGCTGCACTTCAGACAAAGTAAAAAAAATTAATAAATAAAAAATCGATTAGGGTGGGTAAAATTATTGTTTTTCCTATTAATCTTGATCTTCATTTGAACGGTCTCTATACCGAATCTTAAATCCCAAGATTGATCTTTCACTCAATGTGCAACCCTCTACTACAATAAGAGGAAATCACTTGCATTTGCAATCAACTTTCACGCTATGCAACTAAAGTGAAAATATTTGGCAGCTGGCTGATAAACAGTTCACTCACCAGTAATTGTGTAGTTAAGTCGTGAAGTGTTCAGCAGCAAAATCCTTTCACAGTGTGTTGAGAGTAAAAGTTGTTCCGTGTAATGTGTGTTCAAGACGAGATCCACACAATTTGTCATTGTTTACTGTTTTTGTAAAAAGACAGTACTGGTTTTAGCACATGTTCAACAAATCAATGTAAATACTTGTAAATAGAAGAAATTATGCAATTTAAATAAAATAATATATGAAATATAATATATTATTTATTGATTGAACACATGTACCAAAGTGATATGTATGAAAAGTGTACCGTGTGTGTGTGTGTGTGTATGTGTGTGTTTTTAAGTAAATGCAGTGAGTTTTGATTTCATGTCTTTCCACTGTCAGTCAGTAGTGTGTGCCCTTAAGAGGTCCTCCAGTCCCTGCTATGGCCACAACAGAGTGCAGATCTGTCTGAACACAATAGAATTGTGACTTTTTGTGTAAATTATCCCCAGCTGTGGATTCACTACTGAAAGCAGTGATGACATGTTGAAAAATAAAATTAACCAATCATTAAACAGCATTGTAGCAGAAAATTATTTTGACTTTAGTAAATTCTGATCTGCAATGTCCCTTGTGTTAAGAAAAGTAATGTTATATAATGAATAGTCCAATAGTTTCACCATAACAACAGGGAATGTGTCAAATTACTTTCAAGAAAACATGAAATCAACACTGACCCTGTTTACATTCTTAATGCACATTCCTGGTCTTTTTGTGCACAATTAATAAATGTTATTCTAGAAAAGAAATTAAACGTTTGAAATCATTCATCTAAATGTAATGATTTGTCCCACTCTTATACGGCTTTCCTTTTCATCCATGCCTCTTTTTTTCAACCAATTTTCACAATCCAATCTAGTCCTCCTGATAGAGTTGGGGTACACGAGTTTGGACAGTTTTAATGGACTTGAACTTGTCACAGACTCTGATGCATTTTTACCCGGACATGACTCGGACTTGAGCCTTTGGGACTCAGGACTTTTTTCAGAGTCCAGCCGAGTCCATGACATTTGTGATCCAATGAAAAAAATGACAGTGGGTTGTTTCACTGTGTTTAAGCAAACACACCACACACACACATATGCACGTGCACAAGCACACTCTTCAGTCGACCAATACGCTTGAATGTTACTACAGAAATTTCTGAATAAGATCGACTACCGAGGTGGCTGGCACCTCGGTACCATTCAACCATGCACAATTAAATATTAGTATATTTTGGGCAGTGAAATTACTTATTTATAATTTAATTATAGACTATAAAATAAATGTAATATTCGATGACAATGTTTGTGTGTGAAGATAAACTTTATCTTATCAGTTGAATTTATTTGGTTATGACATTTTTATTTTAAATATTTATTTATTTTTATTGTAAACCACCGGGTAACTTATGCACGTCTTTTTTTTTTAGCCTATATCTCTGACACTTTTGAAGGACAATTATGACTCAAAGTTATTATTCTCCATGTTTTTGCGGTTAAAGAAGAACTTAATAACATTTTCTTTGGTTGGTATTTAAAGATTTTAGAAAAACAAATATAAATTTTTTTTTTTTATCTTCTTTGGCAGCTGCGGCGAGACACACGGATGCATCAGTGATATAGGTACACGAGCAGCATGCAGAACTGCCCTGCAGTTTCCCGCAAATTATCTAGAAAATAATGTCCATGACGACATGGCTAAAATTAATCAGTGGGCTTTTCCAGTGTTTTTTGGATGTAGCATTTGCAGTCAAATCGTGAGTCGTAACATCTCAGTGAGTGCTAATTACTACTGTGTTGACTCATTTGTACATTGTATATTTTCACAAATCAGTCGGCAGATAGAGAAAAAAGATTCAGAAAGAAATCTCAGTATAAACTATTATTTCTTTAGATAGGGATAATATTAAATAAAACTAAATTAAGTTGAATTGACAGATTGAAAATGAAAAAATAATTATAATTAGAAATTATAATAACTCTGGTTTTAATGACTAAAGAAGCTTTGGCGGCTGTGGCTCAGTTGGTAGAGCGGGTCAGCCACTAATCGCAGGGTTGGTGGTTCGAATGCCGAAGTGTCCTTGGGCAAGACACTGAACCCCAATTTGCTCCCAATGGCAGGCTAGCACCTTGCATGGTGTATGAATGTGTGTATGAATGGGTGAATGAGTCTCAGTGTAAAGCACTTTGAATACCGTTAAGTTTAAAAAGGCACTATATAAGTGCAGACCATTTACCATTCACTTTCTTTTGTGTATGCTTAAGTGGAGGGGAAAAGCAACAAATTATTGAAATGTCAACAGAACGCAATAAGAATTGTGTTGAAGTAAAGTTTTGTCTTTGGAAATTTTGGAAAAACCCTAAAGAGTATGTTTGCTTTGTCAAACCAATATAATGGCTTTCAAGAAGATTTCCTACAAATTTGATAACACTATGCCTTCTGTTCATTTAAGTCACGGGTGTTGACTGGCATTTGTGATGCTACCATGAGGATGACCTCTGACCCCTTGAAGAGTCACATGACCTGTTTGGAGAAAGTCCACATTAGCAATATTAATCCGGATGAGGGACTGGTAAGTGTCATCTAGATTTGCACACGGCTCAGTGGCATTGTTTCATTCATTGCGTAACAATTGCGTATTGTTTGTTTATTTTTAAAGGGAATGTACATCAAATCTACTTACGATGGGCTACACGTCATTACCGGGACCACAGAAAATGTGAGTCAAATTACTTTGTACTTTTGTACAAGGGCTGTCTTTTTGTTTTCCTATTAATGCGTCAATGTTCTGAGCATGTATGTACTTTGCTCTCAGCCCAGGATCATTCAAGCCACTACAGATTGTGACTAATGGATTCCTAAGATCCATAAAAAGAAATTGTTTATGAAGCATTACCTTAATTGATTCATGACGTCTGTTTATTAATACAGTCTCCAGCAGACAGAACTCAGCAGATCCATGCAGGCGATGAGGTGATACAAGTAAACAGACAAACAGTGGTGAGTCCAAACATTTGTTATATCAGCAAAACTTCAAAAAGGTCTTTTATTGGGGCAAAATACAAAAACAAGAACCCAACCAAACACAAAGTACCCAGAAACGGTCCATGGGACATCAAGCACGGTGACAGAATTAATAAAAACCAATGCAACACGAACCGGCAGAACCAGACTGGAAACAGAAGGAAAAATCTGACACAAGACAGAGCACACAAAGGGAATATAAAGCAGGAGAAATCAAGAGAGCAAACGAACAAGGCAGGTGAAGGGAATAAACTAATAATGAGGCAAACAAGGAAAGCGGGGGTTTCAAATGAGACAGGGAATTGACAGGACAGCACATGGCCAGAGAAACAAACAGAAGCTATGTGCTCACATGAAAAAGGGGACAAGAGTATCAGGATCCAGCCACAAAAACTATAAACAAGACCTACAGAAGGATCCTGACACTACCCCACCTCAAAGGCACGCCACTTGGCATCCCAAAAGGAGAACATCTAGCACAATACAAGACTAACACATATAACCACTGACTGGCTCAGAACAGGAAGAAGGGGAGGGAATGGAAGAAACTGGGGCAGGGGTACAGGCAAAGACCAGGGCAGGGGCGGAGGAACAGACCAGGGTGGAGTCGACAGGGCTGGAGACCAGAGCACAGGGCTGAGACCTGGGCGGAGCTGGTGGGACAGATAGGGTTAAACAGGTAGGTATAGGAGGGTGGGAGGGTAAAACACAGAGGGCTGCTCAAGAGAGGGGGCAGGGTCTGGTGCTCGGGGAGGCGGCTCCTGGACAGAAATGAAGACAGGGACAGCTGCAGAGGACAGGTCAGGGACGGCGGCCACTGGGGAAAGGTCATGTGGTCGGTGGTGGCTGCTGGGAAGAGGAGAGGATCTATAGCTTCCTGGCGGTCAGGGCAGGCACCTCCTGGCAGACAGGACAGGTGCTTTCTGGCAGACAGTGGCAAGGACGGGCGCCTCCTGGCATCAGAGGCGAGGATGGGCACATGGTGGCCATCCCTGATCCCTGGGAGGTACCCATCCACCTCCGAGATGTCAACTGCAGGCTGACTCGGCCTCCTCCTGCGGTCAGCTGTGGGTGGACTCGGCTGCCCACAGCGGCAGTGTGGCGGTCCTGTGTCTCCTGCGACATCTGGCGTGTGAAGAACCGAATGGATAGCAAAGCCTGGCCTGGATTAACCCTCAATTGGGCCAAATATATACTGTAGAACTTCATACAAAGAGCATTAAACATAAAAAAGGGCCTACAAAAGCATTTGCACACACAAGTAACACTTAAAAATGTATGAATATCTTTTTTATCCTTTGTCATTTTGACACGTTTCGGGTTTTTCCTCTTTTCTATCGTTTCATCTGTGTGTATTTTACCTGTTGCTGCTGGCGCCTAGCTCGAGTCTGTGTTTGTAGCCTGCTAGCTTTTTTGGCATTGCTTATCTACATGTCTTCAGCTTTTAATACGTTATTCTCTTAGCGCAATTCAACTGCGTGCATTTTCCACGTGCATCAGCTTTCTATTTTAATCGTGATTAAACTGTGTGCATTTTACTGCACGCATCCATTTTTCTTCTCCGTTTTTCTCCTCTGTGTTACACGGATTATTGCACTGATCTCAAAGCTCCGCTTATCAAGAACAACCATAAAAACAAACAATTGCGTAAGGGATTCACATCAATCTCAAACCCTCACCTCTCAGGAACAACCAACAACAGCAATCAATTGCGGTAAGTCATGGCATCCTCTCATGTTATTTCATCCTGCATTGCATGTCACATGGTTACAATAGCTTCTTCCGTCAGCAATGAGGGATTCAAATGTGATAAATGTAAGGTATTAGTTAGGCTGATGGTGAAGGTTAATGAGTTAGAGACACTCATCCAAATGCTAGTGGTCAGTGAGAAACAGAAGCCGGTAGATACTGTTTCAGATGCAGGTAGAACAGCGAGCAACATACACACTTTGGTTCCTGATCTAGAGCCCCTGCAGCAGGGCGTTTAGGTGATGTCTCAGTCCTATACTTGCTCAGTAAAGTGACACCACTCTCCTGTTCCTGTTAGGGTTTCCAATCGATTCTCCACACTCAGTGATGCACCCACTGAGAATCATTGTACAGACTCCAGCCACTATTGTTAAATGCATTTCATGTGCCAGAGCGTCTGATATCAGATCAAGTGCTGGATTATGCTAGACAAAAATTGTCATTCATGTCGGCACTAATGATGTCTGGCTTCGCCAGACGGAGATCACTAGAGATGATGTTTAAGAGGTGTGTGAACTTGCAAAAATGATGTCAGACATTGTAATATGCTCTAGTCCCCTCCCTGCTCGTCGTGGTGACTAGGTTTATAGTAGATTAGTGTCACTGAATGGCTGGAAGTCTGAGTTGTATCCGGAGAATAGCATAGGATTTATAGACAATTAGACCTGCTAGTTAGACTGGTAGACCTGACCTGCTAAAGAGAGATTGACTTCATCTCTCCAGGGACAGTGCTGCTCTCCTCTCTAGTAATTTGGCTCATACTCTTAATAATGATAGTATTTGATTAACTGGGGCCCAGGTCAGGAAGCAGACAAACTGGTTAATCCGAACGTCTGCTAGCTGCCTTGAGACATCACACAGGTCACATAACTACAACACATAGAGACTGTATCACCTAGATATCACATAGAGACTGTGTCTGTTCTCTGAACTACTAAACACAAAACTCTCAATAAATCATTTAGAAAATGTTTTATTAAGGTCAAACTTAAAAAACTTTTTTTTTTAAATAAACATAATATAAAGGTAGGGCTACTAAACATTAGATCTCTTTCTACCAAAGAACTAATTGTAAATGAAATTATTGCAGATCATAATTTGGATGTTCTCTGTTTGACTGAAACCTGGCATAAACCGGATGAATATATTAGTTTAAATGAGCCTACTCCCCCAGGTTGTTATAAACATGAGCCTCAGCTGAAGAGTCGAGGAGGAGGTGTTGCTACAATTTACAGGGAAGTTTTTGGTGTTACTCAGAGGACAGGATATAAGTTTAAATCTTTTGAATTAATAATGCTAAATGTGACACCATCAGATATAAATAAAAAAACTCTGTCGTCTGTTGCACTTGCTACAGTATATAGATCCCCCGGGCCTTATTCTTATTTCCTTGGTGAATTTGCTATTTTTTTATCAGATCTTGTAGTTACTGTAGATATAGATTTAATTGTTGGTGACTTCAACATTCACATAGATAATGAAAATAAATGAGCATTTATCGATATTCTGAACTCTCTTGGAGTCAGAAAAAATGTTACAGGACCAACAGATCACCAGAATTAATTCTGTCATATGGAGTTGATGTTGATACTACTGCAGAAATTCTGCTGCAGAGCTATGACATCTGAGATCAGCTAATGTTACTCAATCTACACCATGCTATCGTTCAGGTAGAACTATTCTTTCGACCACTAAAGATAGTTTCACTAATAATCTTCCAGATCGATCTCATGTACTCAGTAAGCCTCAAAGTCTAGAAGAACTTGATGAAATAACAGAAAATATAAATACAGTCTTCTCTAGCACACTTGATAGTGTTGCCCCCATCAATTAAAGAAATTTAAAGAAAACAGTCCTGCACCATGGCACAATGACCACATTCATGCTCTCAAGGGAGCAGTTCAGAAAATGGAGCGCTAGTGGAAGAATACAAAATTAGAGGTATTTCGCAGTGCATGGAAGGATAGTGTCTGTAGCTACAGTCAGGCACAAAAGGCTGCCATGTCAGCATATTTTAGCAAACTCATAGAAATTAACCACAACAATCCTAGGTGTTTATTCAGTACTGTGGCTAAATTGGTTAGGAATAAAGCCTCTACTGAACCAGATATTCCATCGCAGCACAATAGTAATGACTTCATAATTTGTTTTACTGATATAATTGAAATAATCAGAAATAAATTTGGAATTATGCAATCATCAGTCACAGTACCTCAGAAAATAACCTATCCTTTATTTAAAACTTAAAAATGTCAGTTATCAAACCGCTTATTAAGAAGCCACAACTTGATCCTGGAGAACTGGCTAATTATAGACTGATTTCTAATCTCCCGTTTATGTCGAAAATACTAGAAAATTTAGTATCCTCCCAACTGTGCTCATTTCTACAGAAATCGTATATATGCACAATTTCAGTCAGGATTTAGGCCCCATCACAGTACAGAGACTGCACTTATCAGAGTTACAAATGACTTGCTCTTATCAACTGAAGGGTCGTACTGAAGGGTCGAGGAGGAGGTGTTGCTACAATTTACAGGGAAGTTTTTGGTGTTACTCAGAGGACAGGATATAAGTTTAAATCTTTTGAATTAATAATGCTAAATGTGACTCCATCAGATATAAATAAAAACAACTCTGTTGTCTGTTGCACTTGCTACAGTATATAGATCCCCCGGGCCTTATTCTGATTTCCTTGGTGAATTTGCTATTTTTTTATCAGATCTTGTAGTTACTGTAGATATAGATTTAATTGTTGGTGACTTCAACATTCACATAGATAATGAAAATAAATGAGCATTTATCGATATTCTGAACTCTCTTGGAGTCAGAAAAAATGTTACAGGACCAACAGATCACCAGAATTAATTCTGTCATATGGAGTTGATGTTGATACTACTGCAGAAATTCTGCTGCAGAGCGATGACATCTGAGATCAGCTAATGTTACTCAATCTACACCATGCTATCGTTCAGGTAGAACTATTCTTTCGACCACTAAAGATAGTTTCACTAATAATCTTCCAGATCTATCTCATGTACTCAGTAAGCCTCAAAGTCTAGAAGAACTTGATGAAATAACAGAAAATATAAATACAGTCTTCTCTAGCACACTTGATAGTGTCGCCCCCATCAATTAAAGAAATTTAAAGAAAAGAGTCCTGCACCATGGTACAATGACCACATTCATGCTCTCAAGGGAGCAGTTCAGAAAATGGAGCGTTAGTGGAAGAATACAAAATTAGAGGTATTTCGCAGTGCATGGAAGGATAGTGTCTGTAGCTACAGTCAGGCACAAAAGGCTGCCAGGTCAGCATATTTTAGCAAACTCATAGAAATTAACCACAACAATCCTAGGTGTTTATTCAGTACTGTGGCTAAATTGGTTAGGAATAAAGCCTCTACTGAACCAGATATTCCATCGCAGCACAATAGTAATGACTTCATAATTTTTTTTACTGATTTAATTGAAATAATCAGAAGTAAATTTGGAATTATGCAATCATCTGTCACAGTACCTCAGAAAATAACCTATCCTTTATTTAAAACTTAAAAATGTCAGTTATCAAACCGCTTATTAAGAAGCCACAACTTGATCCTGGAGAACTGGCTAATTATAGACTGATTTCTAATCTCCCGTTTATGTCGAAAATACTAGAAAATTTAGTATCCTCCCAACTGTGCTCATTTCTACAGAAATCGTATATATGCACAATTTCAGTCAGGATTTAGGCCCCATCACAGTACAGAGACTGCACTTATCAGAGTTACAAATGACTTGTTCTTATCAACTGATCGCAGCTGCATTTCTCTTCTATTGCTTTTAGATCTTAGTGCTGCATTCGACACAATAGATCATGACATTCTCTTGAATAGGCTAGATAGTTATGTTGGCATAAGTGGACTTGCATTAGCATGGTTTAGGTCCTATTTAGCAGACTGCTACCAATTTGTCTATGTAAATGTGGAATTGTCAAACCAAACAAAAGTAAAGTATGTAGTGCCACAGTGATCAGTTTTAGGGCCACTGCTTTTCTCCTTGTATATGCTTCCTCTGGGAGATGATATCAGGAATCGTGGAATAAGTTTCCATTGTTATGCCCACGATACCCAACTTTATATTTCTTCAAAACCTGACGAAATTTCTAAATTTTCCAAATGGCAGTGTATCAATGAAATAAAAGATTGGATGGCCAGAAATGTCCTTCTACTCAAATCTGACAAAACAGAGGTTCTAATTGTTGGACCAAAAACCTCTAAAAACAAGCCGCTAAAATATAATTGACTCTTGATGAATGTACTGCTATATAGTCATCAACAGAAAAAAACTTAGGTGTTATATTCAGGGTGGGAAATTAGCACCCGCCACCAGCCAATGGCGGGTACTTTTTCAAAGTGGCGCGTGACTTTGCCTTGTATACCAGCCACAGTGGCGGGTAGATTGTAAAACATATTTTTATTGGTTACTACTTAAAACATTCCTTGTAACGGATTGGACAGCTTTTGTCAAAGAATGCTGTTGCTAAGTAACAATAATGCACTTTTGTCGAGTAACTAATTTGATTGGTTTTTAGTGACACATATAGCTGAGCTGAGGTAGGCCTACATACAGTACAGACGAAAGGAAAATTAAAAAAATGTGGCGACATATACCCGACGTTAAGAGGCCCGCCGCGGAGTCAGCAGTAGCTGTACAAACTGTTGAGGGCGAAGTAAATAAAAAGAGAAGGTACTTTTCGAACAAGTGGCACATTGATGACGAAGGGAAAACGAGGGAATGGTTAGCCTACCTTCCCGTCGAACAGTCCATGCACTGTACTTACTGTCGAACCTATGCGTCGTCCGAAAATGCAAACAATTCGTTCATTAGAGGAACAACTAACCTTAAAATAGAGTCAATAAAAGAGCACGAGTCATCCAAGTCTCATATCAAGTGCACTGCCATACAGCTGGCGAAGACGGGACCCCAGGAGCAAAGTGTGGCAATAAAGGCTATCTGCTCTATGCAATCCGCGCAGTTGGACAGAATGAGAATTTTATTCAGAAATGTCCATGCGATCGGCAAAAAGGGCAGACCTTTTCGGGACTACGTTTGGATGTGCAAGTAAGTAACGTTAAATTACTAACTTGAAGTTGTGTGTTTTGTGATGGCTAGATAGCTATCGTTTTTTTAATTTAGCGATAGTTTTAGCAGCCGCGAGGATAGGAGCCGATAGCCTACAGTGGGTGCTCCGGAGCTCGATTGCGTGTCAGTTAAACTTTTCATCTCCAACCCTATCTGTATTTGCTTTATTATCGAGCTTTCATGGAAAGAGGAGCCAAGAAGAGCCAACTTGAAGATGAGAAGGAGACATCTGAAGATGATGATGACTCTGAAGAAGACTAAAGTGACTTTTTTCACATCACTTTTTAATTGATTTATTATGTATGAATTTTGTATTAATAATAAAAAAAAATGATTGAAGCAATTCAAAATATGCTAGTGCACTTTCTTTTATAAATTTGAATTCCAGAAAAAGTGGCTAGTAAAAAATATAAGTGGCTGGTAAAATTGGGCATCCACCAGCCACTGTGGCTGGTGGGCAAAAAAGTTAATTTCCCACCCTGGTTATATTTGATACCAATCTGTCCTTTGAAAATCAAATTACCAATGTTTGTAGAACAGCATTCTTCCACCTAAGAAATTTTGCTAAATTATGATTTTGCTGATGATGAAAAATGTATTCATGCGTTCATGACCTCATACTTGGTTATTGTAATGCATTACTGGGATGATGTCCAGCAAGATCAATAAAAACTTAAATTGGTTCAAAATGCAGCAGCTAGAGCATTGACTAGAACCAAGAAATATGATCATATTAGCCCCATTTTATCGTCGTTATATTGGCTAATTCTGTTAACTACGTTCAAAACTTTGAATGGTCAAGCTCTGCAGTACTTAAGTGACCTTCTAAATAAATCCAGAGGTAGATTCTTTTCATATTTGGCTCCTAAACTGTGGAATAGTCTCCCTAACACTGTTTGGTACGCAGGCACACTCACTCAGTTTAAGTCTAGACTAAAGGCTTTATTTAGCCAGGCATACACCTAATTTATCCTTCAACTCACAATTAGGCTGCTTTAGTTAGGTCTGCCGGAACCAGAAACCAGACACATTGATCATGTTCTATAACTCAGCAATAAATTGAATGGCATCTATGCTAATGTTATTCAATTTTTTTCATGTCTCAACCGCGAGACTCCTATCCTGAGGTCACCAGAACCGGCTCCATTCCTGCTTCGTCTCTAGCAGCCGGTTCCAGCCAAACATTACTTCAGTCTATTACGATAGACTTCAGAGGATGAACTGATGCCAACTCGGAGTGGTGGTGGTGTAGTGGGCTAAAACATATAACTGTTAAGCAGAAGGTTGTAGGTTTGATCCCCACAGCCACCACCATTGTGTCCTTGAGCAAGGCACTTAACTCCTGGTTGCTCCGGGGGGATTGTGTCTGTAATAAGTGCACTGTAAGTCTGCCAAATGCATTAATGTAAATGTAAATGTAACTCCTACCATAAGACATGGGATATATCATATGCCATTGCCTGAACCTTGGATGTAACCTAGACCTCACCGAAATTACTGGCCAGTTGAACTGTGATGCACTTAACTGATCTCTGCCTGCATCACCTCGGTCTAATGATGGACTACACTCTTGAAATTGAATACATAGACTATCAATTAGTTGCCAACAAAACCCTTCATCAGCCAACTAACAAAAGACAATGCATCTATGAGAACTTCTGCAGATAATCCAGGATGGACTTCAAAGACATTAGTCATTAATCTTACAGTTCATACAAAATCTTTGTTTTAACACTGTCCCTTAACACTTACTTAGTTTAATAATTTTCTAACATGACTTGCGCTATACTGTACATAAGTAATATTGGCATCATATTCTTGATGTTAGCCAGAGGGGAACTGGCCCCCACAGTGAGCCTGGTTTCTCCCAAGGTTATTTTTCTCCATTAACCAACATATTATGTAGTTTTGTGTTCCTTGCCACAGTTGCCTTCAGCTTGCTCACTGGGGTTCTAAATACAATAATTATTTAATTACTTATTTTTAAACACAATTCACAATCGTATTTGATCAAACTACACAATGATTACTATAAGATATTATAGATCCATCCATCCATCCATCGTCAACCGCTTATCCTGTGTACAGGGTCGCGGGGGGCTGGAGCCTATCCCAGCTAACATTGGGCGAAAGGCGGGGGACACCCTGGACAGGTCGCCAGTCCATCGCAGAGATATTATAGATATTACAGTTTAATTTTCTGTTAATGCACGATTTTCTGTAAAACTGCTTTGAAACGATGACGTATGTTGTGAAAGGCACTATACAAATAAATGACTTGACTTGACATTTTTCAATATTTGGTGTGACCATTCTATGCCTTTTCTTTTATGTATACTTGCGCACAGTTTTAAGGTTGTTGACAGATAGGTTGTTCCAAGCATCTTTGAAAACTTGCCACTGTTCTGTGTATTTAGGCTGCCCCAATTGCTTCTGTCTCTTCATATAATCCCTGGCTCTATGGAGGCCATACTTTCTGTTGCAGGACTTCTTGTTCTAATTCAGTTGTATTCTATTTGCAAAAGGAATGTTTGGGATATAAAATGTATATTTCCTATTGACAATCTAAAGCAAAAAATCAACCATCTTAAGACAAATGTTTTTGAAACAACTAATGTGCCTAAGACTTTTGCACAGAACTAATATATATATTATATATATATATATATATATATATATATATATATATATATATATATATATATATGGTAACACTTTACAATAAGGTTCCATTTGTTAACATTAGTTAACAACTTTAGTTAACATGAACTAACAATGAACAATACTTATTAAGCATTTATTAATCTTAGTTCATGTTACATTCAACATATCCTAAAACATATTTCAATCAAAGGTTCTATTAGTTGACATTAGTTAATGCACAATGAACTAACAAAGGACAGTTGTATCTTTGTTAATTGTTTATTCATGATACCTTATGCATTACCTAATATTACCAAATGTAGCCTTATTTTAAAGTGTGTGTGTGTGTGTGTGTGTGTGTGTGTGTGTGTGTGTGTGTGTGTACACACACACACACTGGAGGCCAAATGTTTTAAAAAATGTACAGATTTTGCTCTTATGGAAAGAAATGTGTACTTTTATTCACCAAAGTGGCATTCAACTGATCACAATGATATTAAAAACGTGAAAAATTATTATTACAATTTGAAAGAAAATGTCAGTACTTCTTAAACTACTTCAAAGAGTTCTCATAAAAAAAATCCTCCATGTGCAGCAATGTCAGATTTCTTTGCTATTCTTTCCATAAGGCCTGCACTTCGGAGTCTTCTCTTTACTGTGTTACATGACACTGGTGTTGAGCGGGTAGAATTAAATTAAGAGTTTCTAGAGAAAGCCGTTTCTTTTTTGCCATTTTGACCTAATATTCACCTTAAGACCTGCCAGTCTATTGGATGCTGTGGAAACTCAAAAACAAACACAAAGACCACGTTAAGCTTCATTTAACAAACCAAACAGCTTTCAGCAGTGTTTGATTTAATCGCAAGTGATATTCTAGTACCGAATTAGCAATTTAGTATGTTTACTCGATGATAAGGTGTTGTAGTGATGGCTGCTGGAAATAGGGTCTGTCTAGATTTGATCAAAAATTACTTTTTTCAAATAGTGATGGTGCTATTTTTTACATCAGTAATGTACTGACTATACTTCGTGATCAGTTTAATACCACTTTGGTGAATTTAGGTACCAATGGCCTTCCGAAACAGCAAAATATGTACATTATTCCAAAATTTTGGCCGCCATGTACTGTATATATGTATGTGTGTGTGTATATATATATATATATATATATATATATATATATATATATATATATATACTGTATACACACACACACACACACACACACACAAAATTCTTCTGATTTTTGGTTGAAAATTGACCTGAGCATGTTCTAGGTTTTGTGAGATTCTCTCAAAAACAGATTTAATGTGCTGTTGTGTTTTTAGGTGGGCTGGCAGTTGAAGAATCTGGTGTTAAAGCTCAGAGAAGATCCTGAGAAGGTGACACTGATAGTGAAGAAGAGACCTTCCGGTACCTGCGGCTTTACTCCTGCACCCCTAAAGAACATGCGCTGGAGACCGCCTGTCATCCAGGTACTGTCCACACTCCACTAGAGATCAGATGCTCAGCAAGCTTAGTTTTACCTGTTTAGATTTGGGCTGGATAAAATTTTTATGCTATCTGTCCTGTAGTGCTCCCCAATCACAGTATGGTGAAAAGTATGCATTTGTGCATAATTTTGAGACAATATTGCTCACACCCCTTTGCTGGTTCTTTAATGCAGGACCAAAAGTAAATGTAATGACTTGTTTGTCCCAATACTGGCTCATTTCATATTTATTTCACACTTCATGACCCCATAAAACAAACACATTCCTTTTTTCATTCCTATTGAAATCAGGCTTTTTTTCTTAAAGGAATAGTTCACCCTCAAATGAAAATCCCCATTTACATCCCAGATGCGTATTACTTTTTTTTTTTTCTTCAGCTGAACACAAACACTGAAGAATATTTCAGCTCTGTAGGTCCATGCAATGCAAGTGAATGGTGACCAAAGCTTTGAAGTTCAAAACTCTCATAAAGGCATCATAAATGTAATCCATACATCTTCAGTGGCTTAATCCCATGTCTTCAGAAGCAATATAATAGGTGTGGGTGAGAAACAGATAAATATTTAAGTATTTATCAGATGGTATCAGTTTTTGGTGTCTGAGCAGTTTTAATTGCACAAGTACAAATACATGAGCATGGGATTAAACCCGATTCCGATACCTGTATCAGTTTCAGGACATCCCTATTTATATTATGTATAGAATAAAGTTAATTTTGTCAAATTTAACAAGAACATTAGCATATAGATGGCCTCAAAGCTAACAGACATGGACTGTTAACCATAAAACTCCCATTTTGATGCCTTTAAAGGTGATGTGTACAATTATTTCTATTTTTAAATACTTTCTCCTATCTCAGCTTAATATGCAGAATTAACTATTAGTAACCCATTGTGTTAACATTATGGTTTTGCTTTAGTCGTTTAAGCGGTTTGAGATGTTAACTTTGAGACTTCCTGATGGGACTACATGATTTAAAAACAGGCTACATGTTTAGAAAAATGTTTTGGAAACCATAATTTTATGCAATTCCATTTGGTGCCACTTTTGGTGTAGAATTACTCTTTAAAATGTTCCTGCATTACGATCGGCAGTACACAATGTACTGTTCGTAGTTTGTCTGTGTGAAGTGTTTCACATTTGGACAGACTCCATGAGTGGGTGGGTGTTGCAGAAAAAACAATGATACACTTCTTCCCCTACCACACATAACACATGAACATGTCTGTGAAAATGGTCACTGATGTCAAACGTCATCCACAGCAGACTCATGTTGATTAACGCTGGTTGAGATAGTTTCCTGCAGCAGGTTTCTACTGTACATCATCAGGATATGTGTTTCCATTTAATTTAAACTGCCGCTTTAAATGTCACAAAGCCATTGATTTTAGAATTGCTAATCTTAGTTCACATATGTACCCCACCCCTTTCCATTCTTTTAAAGGTCAGAAGAGGTCAGACTCTAGACTACAGGTCTAGTAAAAAGATTTTCACCCATTTAATACAAATTATAAATGGAACATGCATTATAAAGCTTTTATTAGTCGTGTAGCATCATGGCATTTACACAGGCAACACCACTCACATCTTTAATGGCCTGATCACCAACGAAAGTTCTCTTGAATATTTGTTTATGCAATTCACATAATCCATACATAAAGGTAATGCATTTAATGACTGCTATTGGTTCTGTGCAGAAATGTTGTACAGAACTCTTGCAATTACTGGGTCTTAATTAGTAACAAAAGTTTGTACCTCACAAAATCTATGGTCTAAAGGCTTACTTTGAGAAAATCTGAATTTATCTGGGCTAAAATTGGCATGTCTTACCAAACAAAGCAGGTCCTAAGAAGAAAAAATCTTTCAGTACAGTGTCGTATTGTATTAATTTGGTGTCAAAGGTAGATCAAAGGTCTATGGATTTAAATGTAACATTCAGAGGAAATTAAAAGAATTAAGCTCAGTTATACAACAGTGAAATATTTAAAACTACTGTACTGTACATTTTAATTAAGCAAAAAAGAATAGTGGTTCACTAATACTGTTTAGAGTGGGCAAAATTACTTACTAATTGACTCATAAGTGAGTAATAAACACATTTATTGATTTGTTTGTTTTAGAGCCCATTGAATGTGCCTGCTGCCCAGTCATCTAGAAATCCTGCACCGATCTCAACCAGGTGGCCGGAGAAACCTGCTATTTTAGATCTGTATATTCCTCCTCCCCCCTCTATGCCATACAGCCCACGGTCAGTATCTGTCTCTCTGATAAAGTTTTTCCTTTATATTTCTGTTTGAACAACAATTACACTTTAGCCATGTTCTAAAATCTAGTGACTTGCATTGTTGTCTACTGCCTTCAAAGGGAGCATGCTAATCTATAAAGTGACTGATAGAAAATGCTCAACATAAACAGCATCTCTGTCAGCATTCACTCATGTACACCCCACAAATTGCACTCCTCATGTGATGCAAATAGGAGACTCAACTTGCAATTGATTCTGATAGTTTAATATTAGCATGTTTCTAAGCTAACAATTCAATATTCCAATAAGCACAAATACATAGCACTTAAATGTTTGGTAAAAAAAAAACAAAATCAGTTGTTAATTTGATGGTGGTAGTATTATTTCATACTTTCAAACTACTGTCAAGTAATTTTTATTTGTATAGCACTTTTCACAGCAGCTTTACAGAAAATAATGTTGTAACAGGGTAACCGGAACGTTACCCAATGTGGGGGCCAGTTCCCCTCTGGCTAACATCATGAATATAATGCCAATATTAGTTATTTGTGTGCAGTGCGAGTCATGGTTAAAAATTTGTAAACTAAGTAAGTGTTAAATTCAGTATTTAAAAAAATATTTTTTATGAACTGTAAGATTAATGACTAATTGATGTTTTTGAAGTCAATCTTGGATTAACTGAAGAAGTTCACTGTAAAGGGATTAATGAAAAGGAGGAGGTGAGAACCAGCTTGAGAATATAAATAATATTTTAATAATAAACTGAACCAAAAATACAAACACACACTCCCGAGGGCTAATTAGTCTGATTAGTCTGATTAGTGGCCCGGTGTGCGGAATCACAACCCAGCCCCGCCCTCTGGCCTGCTACATTCACATAGATGCATTGTCCTATGTTAGTTGGCTGATGAAGGCTTTTGTTGGCAATAAATTGATAGTCTATGTATTCCATTTCAAGAGTGTATTCCATCAATAGACAAAGGTGAGGTGGGCTCCATTGTAAATTGAAGGTTCAGGCAGTGGAATATGAAGTATCCAATGTTTTACAGTTGGAGTTGGCATCAGTTCATCCTCTGAAGTCCATCATAAAAGACTGAAGTGATGTCTGGCTAGCACAGACTGTAGTATGTCGTCATCACTCAGTGACACGTAGCAGTAGAGTCTGACTCCAAGCAGGAAGGGAGCTGGATCTGGCCGGCTCTGGTAAATAGGAATTTTGATAATCTAGGAACTATTAACAAGCCAGTATTTTGTGATTGTAATGAACGTGATGGAATATAGCATGTCAGAAGGTCACTTAAATACTTTGGAACTAGACCATTCAAAGCTTTGTATGTAGTTAACAGAATTTTAAAATTAATATGAAATTTAACTGGTAGCCAGTGTAACGTTGATAAAATGGGGCTTATATAATCATATTTCTTGGTTGTAGTCAGCACTCTGGCAGCTGTATTTTGAACCAATTAAAGATTATTTATTGAACTTGCTGGACATCCTCCCAGTAATGCATTAAAATAATCTAGTCTTGAGGTCATGAATGCATGAATTCGTTTTTCGATTTGATTAATGTATCAGAAAATTAATCATATTTTTTCTAAATTATATTGTGAGAGTTTTGTGTTTGGTAGTTCAGGCAACAGACACAGTCTCTATGTGATATCTAGGTGATACAGTCTCTATGTGTTGTAGTTTATGTGACCTGTGTGACATCTCAAGGCAGCTAGTAGACATTTGGATTTACCAGTTTGTCTGCTTCCTGACCTGGGCCCCAGTTAATCAAATACCATCACTATTAAGTCTATGAGCCAAATTACTAGAGAGGAGAGCGGCACTTTCTCTGGATGGATGGAGTCCGTCTCTCTTTGGCAGGTCAGGTCTACCCCAAAAATTCTTCCAGTTGTCTATATGCTATGCTTATGTCTATGTTAGTCTCCGGACACCACTCAGACACCCAGCCATTCTGTGACACTAATCTACCATAAACCTCATCACCACCACAAGCAAGTAGTGGGCCAGAGCATATTACAGTGTCTGACATAATTTTTGCAAGTTCACACACCTCTTTAACATTATCTTTAGTGATCTCCGACTGGCGAAGCCGGACATCACTAGTGCCGACATGAATAACAATTTTAGAAAAACCATTAGCCAGCACATGTAAATTTTATCTGATGTCAGACGCTCGAGCCCTGGAAATGCAATTAAAAATAGTGGCTGGAGTCTCTATTTCCACGTTCCTTACAACAGAATCACCAATTATTAAGGCTCTTTCAACATGATTCTCAGTGGGTGCATCACTGAGTGGGGAGAATCGATTGGAAACACTAATAGGAACGGGAGAGTGGTGTCACTTTGCTGAGCGAGTATGCCGCTGAGACATCACCCAAATGCCCTGCTGCGGGGGCTTTACAGCCAGAACCAAAGTGTGTGTGTTGCTCACTGTATGCTCGAGCCGCATCCGAAACAGAATCTACCGGCTTCTCTTTCACACTGACCTCCAATAGGGTTCAGATGCGTATCTCTAACTCATTAACCTTCTCTGTCAGCCTGACTAGTCCCTCACTGCTGACGGAAGAAGTTATAGTAAACATGCAGCATGCAATGCAGGAAGAAATAGCATGGGATGACTTACCGCAATCGTTTGTTGTTGTTATGGTTGTTCTTGAGCGGAAAGGGATTGAGATCAGTGTGGTTCCTGATCAGCAGTGGTTTGATATTGATGTAATAATCCATGTAAAACACTGGAGAAAACAAATCCACGCAGTCGAGATGCGAGATTTAGAGAAGCAGGGTGGGGGGAAAACTAGAGTGTGATGAGGAGGAGGGCAGGCTAATCAGCTGAGGAGAGGGATAAATCCAAGCTGGATGTGGCAGTTCGAGAGAGAGAGAGAGAGCCACACGCAGCTGCCATGTGTGTTTATGTTTTTGTCTTTTTATGTTTTCATTAAACATTATTTTGACTGTTCAGCCTGTTCCCGCCTGCTCTTTGCCTATTTTAAACACCATTACAGAGAGAAAATGGGTGCGTGCGGTAAAATACACGAAGTTGAAACATTAGAAGAGTGGAAAAATCTGAAGTATGAGGATGAAACGATTAAAGTATAAGAATAATATTAAGCAATGCTAAGCAGGCTAGCAAGCTACAAACACTTGTGCAGTGACCGGAACGGGGACAGCCAACTGAATAACTATAAACTCTTCTGTTTATATTTATTTGAAATGTAAGGACAATCTAAATTTTTTCCTACTATGTCATGGATTTTTTTCACTTAGCTTGTCACATTGCATTCTGGGACTGCCTTCACCACAAAGGATACATGCCATTCTACCTTAGAATTTGGTCAAATAGAGAGATCTCAGAAGGCACCATAAAGTTGCTGCCTAGCTTATGGAACAGTCTTTGCATCTGAAATGTAACAATGATGCTTAAAATGTTGTCTAGGTAGGCTGCTCACTAGCATTTGGAATAGAGCTTGTGGCTTAAAAGAAAACCTATCACTATAATGCTTCTTTATTTGTGTCTCACTGTAGAGATGAAGAGACGAGTGAATGTACAGGTGTAAAGATCAGACCAAAAGGGTCAGAGTCGCCAAACTCATCTATGGACTTAGCTAGCAGGCGGCGTTCCAACATCGCTGACTACAACAGCAAACCCAGTGTGAGCCCACCAGAAATTGTTGTCCCACAGGCGCGACTGAGACAGCGCACCCCCTCTAGAGGTCAGTACTTGTTCAGCCAAACCATCTGTCTGTAACTACTGAAAAAGCGTCACTCATGCCCCATGTGTTTGCTGCGAGACTAAGACCAGAATCATACCCGAGCACTCGGCCAATGCATTACCAATGCAGGGTCTGGTTGAACATAATAACGAGTCTTCTTCTTTTGTTACTGTGTTGGGTAAAAAAAAATCAATACTTAAATTGTTAATATTTGTTTCCTTTTCACTCTGAGCCTTTAAATTCATGTTTTGGGCAGCATGGTTTTAGAAGGCATTATGGTGTTGTTTGAATGCTCAAGTAAGGGTTTAGTTAGTCTGATTCTTACATTGTACATGTGCTTTAGGAAAGCCCCGTCCCATGTCCATGCCGGTAGACACTTGCCTAGGCGTGTCGGACTCCCCCTCCAGACCCTGGGCTCTTGGAAGGAAAGGTAAGCCCAACACCTGCCTTTGTGTAAATTCCAGCTGAAGCGACCTAATCACCAGCTGTCAGTGCAAACATTTCAATAGCCAATTACATGGGCAGAGCAAACAATGGTCAGCTGATAATGTCCATGCTGCATATTTGTCCTCTGTTATTAAGTAGCTCAGGGGTCATTTCTGCATATGCATAGTTCATTTAGGTTAAGATCTCAGACAGTATTTTAAATGTGGAATGCATTTTCAGACTATGCAGGCCTGCAGTATAGAGAGTGTTTTCTTGTTTTTACTGAAAATGGAGACTAAAGTTAGATATCATACATCTGTCATCATTAAATCCCTTTTACGTGATTTCCTGTAGCAAAGCCAGACTTTTGACTATTGACATAAAGTCCACATTATATTATAAATGATTCTGGTTAAGAACTGCCCACATGAACAGGAAGAGTCTGCGTTCAAATCAAATCACTTCTATTTTCACATTACCTTACAAACAAGTGAACAAACCAGAATAACTGACATATGATTCGCTTCTGTTGTATTCCTCATTTGTAAATCGCTTTGGATAAAAATGTCTGCTAAAGGAACAAATGTAAATGTAAACATATAAAATGACCACAGTAGGATTTTTTTACGTGACATTTAAGAGCAGGTAAATCTGAAATAAGTGTTACTACAATAAATAGTCTCAGTGAACAGTTGTACAGTCAAAACTAAAAACATTAGTTGGAAATGCATGTCTTTTTATTTTCGAAAGTCTATTCAAAAGTAATAAGTATACTGACTATTTAACAGACATAACTCATAAAGTGAAATATGGGTCAATGACTTGGCACTTGATAACTTAAATTCACATCTACTATGATAAACTTGTTTTTAATTTCTGAGTTCAGTCATTTTTGGGGACTTAAAGTAAATAACCGTAATCAACCCAAGACAGTACACTAAAAATAAAAGTCTCATTAAAAGCTTAAATAAAAAAAATAAAAAAGAAGAAATGCTGGCATAAGTTGTTTGGGAAAAAAATTTGTTTATTAATTTTTATTTTATTTTTTACCTTAAAAGCAGTAAAAATATATTTGTTAAAATACTATTCATTTTTACTTTTTTTTTTTTTTTTATCAAATCATAGTCATGTGGTGTAACAAACATGCAGGTACAGCAGCCATTCTGTTGTCATGTGAGGGAAAAAAGAAACATAAAAGAGAGCACCCCTTTATACACTTATGACTGTGTACAGATTTGTAAAAAATTGATATTTTGAAATTTATTGAAAAGGCAAATTTTTTAGGGTCAAAAGGAGAAACATTTAAAAAAACTTAATGAAATTTGTGATGCGAAAATGATATTTGTAAAAATATCATTTTTTAAATAATTTTTATACTGATATTTGGAAAAAGAAACTATTTAAATGGAAAATTATGCTTGAAAACTTTTTAGAAATTAATGATTAAGTCGTGTACCCTCACATGCATTAAAGGTGCAAGGAAATAATTTGAATAACTGTTATTTTATTGGTTACATCACATTACATTTTCTAATAGAAAATAATATAAAGCTTTTCAAAAAATTATGAAACCATATGTGTGTTTTAAACTAGATTTGAAAAGATTTCTCATGTTTATCACCTTAGCCTTATTTGTTAATTTACCCATTTTAGCAAGGGTTTATCACAAATACTTGCCTCAAACAAAACTCTAGTATTTTTTACATATTGAATGCTGTATACTTCGAAAACTTTGGCAAATCCAGTGACAACTACTTCCTAACTGATAAAAGCCAGTGCGAGTTCATCAAATTCCAGGTAATCTGATTGGAGCTTGTAATATTTTAAGGTTTTATTCATTATTGTGTGCAATACATGCATAAGGCGGTTCTTGGGTGTACCATCTGAGGCTGGGACTACAATGTTAATTATGAACAATTAGAGGTTTCAAAGACTTCATTTTAAATTTTAGAAAACAACTTCTCATTAAAAGTGAATTAAATAACTTCTCATTCCATTCTCAGACAATGTTACATTAGTAACTTCAGTCATATCTCTCCTCAGGTGATGAGGTGTTGCACAGGTATCTGAGTAATGAACAGATCCCCACCATCTCTGAAGAGTCGCCATGTTTCCCACTGCCCTACCGCCCCATGGGTGAAAGGCAGCTTGTCCGAGGGGTCGACCATATCCGTGGCAGCCAGTGTTTCATCAATGCAGACCTTCACAACAGCGCCACCATCCCTTACCAAGAAGGGGTTGCTCAGAAGACCTCTGCACTTAAATCCTCTAAGAGACCACCGTCAGAACCCTCACTGCTTAGCAGCTGGATTGCCCGACTCAAGCTGCTCACACATTGACTTTGTTTTCATGTCGCTGCTGTCTGCTGCGCCTGCACTCAACTATTACAAGGCAGTCTGCCATCCGTGTGCAGTATTATCAATGAACAATTAAGAGCATTCCATGGGATCACTCAGGAATGTTCCATAGGATCCTCAAAAACTTGATCCAGAGAAATCTGTTGAAATTCTGTTTTGCATACATCCTCAGGATAATGTCTGTTACTTCAGTTAAAGTTTTGTCAGCATGAAAGACACTACTGAGAACACTCTCTCTGTGAAAGATAAATCAGGTCTTTTAAAGGATTTTCACTTGCCTCTGTAAGTGGCTCACATTATTATTTAATTTGTAAAAATATTGTAAATTCTAAATACTGGTCCAACTTAATTTCTACTTGCTAAAATGTTTTGATATGCTTTTGTGAGTTAAAACTATTTCATCTCTGAAATTAGGAAAAAACTACAGTTGAAGTCAGAAGTTTACTTTATTTTATGAATGTGAAATATCAGGATAATAGTAGAGAGAATTATTTATTTCAGCTTTTATTTCTTTCATCACATTCCCAGTAGGTCAGAATTTTACATACACTTTGTTAGTATTTGGTAGTATTGCCTTTAAATTGTTTAATTTAGTTCAAACCTTTTGGGTAGCCTTCCACAAGCTTCTCACAATAAGTTGCTGGAATTTTGGCCCATTTCTCCAGACAGTGCTGGTGTAACTGAGACAGGTGTATAGGCCTCCTTGTTCTCACAGACGTTTTTAGTTCTGCCCACAAAATGTTCTTTTGGATTGAGTTCAGGGCTTTGTGATGGCCACTCCATTACCTTGACTTTGTTGTCCTTAAGCCATTTTGCCACAACTTTGGAGGTATGCATTTTCATTTGCAACCAAGCTTTAATTTCCTGGCTGATGTCTTCAATATATCGACATCATTTTCCTTCCTCGTGATGCCATCTATTTTGTGAAGTGCACCAGTCCCTCCTGCAGCAAAGCACCCTCACAACATGATACTGCCACCCCCATGCTTCACGGTTGGGATGGTGTACTCCTGTTAGCAAGTCTCACCCTTTTTCCTCCAAATACAACGATGGTCATTATGGCCAAACAGTTAAATATTTGTTCCATCAGACCAGAGGCCATTTCTTCAAAAAGTAAGATCTTTTATTAGAATTATTTCGTTTTTAAATATGTTATATGAATCAATAAAAAACTTTTAATAACAAAAAGATCTTTCTCCCCATGTACACTTGCAAACTGTAGTCTGCAATTTTTTATGGCGATTTTGGAGCAGTGGCTTCTTCCTTGCTGAGCAGCCTTTCAGGTTATGTCGATATAGGACTTGTTTTACTGTGGATATAGATACTTGTCTAGCTGTTTCCTCCAGCATCTTTACAAGGTGCTTTGCTGTTGTTCTGGGATTGATTTGCACTTTTTGCACCAAACTACGTTCATCTCTAGGAGACAGAATGCATCTCCTTCCTGAGCAGTATGATGGCTGCATGGTCCATGGTGTTTATACTTGAATACTATTGTTTGTGCAGATGAACGTGGCATAATTTTTTATTCTGAGGTCTTGGCTCATTTCTTTTGATATTCCCATAATGTCAAGCAAAGAGGCACTGAGTTTAAAGGTAGGCCTTAAAATAACATCCACAGGTACACCTCCAGTTGATCAGAAACGAATTGGCTTATTGCCTAAAATCTTGATAACATTTTATGGAATTCCAAGCTGCTTAAAGGCACAGTTAAACTTCTAGCCCACTGTAATTGTGATATAGTCAATTAAAAGTGAAACTATTTGCCTGTAAACAATTGTTGGAAAAATTACTTGTGTCATGCACAAAGTAGATGTCCTAAACGACTTGCCAAAACTATAGTGTGACAAGGAGGAGGGTGGGGCCAGGCCATGACTACGCACACCCGTCCCCCAATTAGGCTAAACAGTCGAAGAGAGGGATAAGAAAGCAACAGTTCGGGAGAGAGAGAGAGCCACATGCAGCTGCCATGTGTGTGTTTTTGTTATGTGTCTTTTTAAATATTATTTTGACTGTTCAGCTGGTTCCCGCCACCTCCTTTCCCATCCTTAACCTTGTTACATATTGTTTGCTAATATGAATTCTGTGGAGGGGTTAAAATATTGGTTTGAATGACTTCAACCTAAGTGTATGTAAACTTCTGACTTCAACTGTAAGAAAGGACAGGTCAAAAAGACCTGAAATAAGTTTGTATTTTTATTATTAATGGAGTGTGCCTTATAAAATAGGTGTGCACATTGATTTATAGGGCAAGAAAGGTCTTGTAAAATTTGAAATGTATGATTATTGCATATTTGCCATATCATAGAGTCATAGTGTGAAGTGACTGCTTTGAAAAGATTGTATGGCCTTCAACTGCTATAGTACCACAATAATAAAGAGTCTGAAATATGTCTGATTTTACTAATATTTCAGTGTGTCAATTACAGTTTTGTTATAGATCATATATAAATTATCTTGTTGTGTTTTTAGTTATGATTTTATATACATATACACACTGGTGGCCAATAGTTTGGAATAATGTAAAAATTTTGCTCTTATGGAAAGAAATTGGAACTTATTCACCAAAGTGGCATTCAGCTGATCACAATGTATAGTCAGGACATTAATAATGTGAAAAACTACTCTTACAATTTGAAAAAAAAAAAAATCAGAACTTCTTAAACTACTACAAAGAGTTTTCATCAAAAAATCCTCCACATGCAGCAATGACAGCTTTGCAGATCCTTGGGATTCTAGCTGTCAGTTTGTCCAGATACTCAGGTGACATTTCACACCACGCTTCCTGTAGCACTTGCCATAGATGTCTTATTGGGCACTTCTCACGTACCTTACAGTCTAGCTGATCCCATAAAAGCTCAATGGGGTTAAGATCCATAACACACTTTTTCCAATTATCTGTTTCTTTGCCCACTCTAAGCTTTTCTTTTTCTGTTTCAAAAGTGTTTTTTTTTTTTTTGCAATACTTCCCATAAGGCCTGCACTCCTGAGTCTTCTCTTCACTGTTGTACATGACACTGGTGTTTAGTGGGTCAAATTCAATGAAGATGTAATCTGAGGACATGTGAGGTGTCTATTTCTCAAACACTGGTGTTCTTATCCTCTTGTTTAGTTGTATCTGGGCCTTCCACATCTCTTTCTGTCCTTGTTAGAGACAGTTATCCTTTGTCTTTGAAGACTGTAGTGTCCACCTTTGTATGAAATCTTCATTTTGTTTGTTTTTTGGCAATTTTAAGCATTGTATAGTCTTCATTCCTCAAAAACATTATTGACTGATGAGTTTCTAAAGAAAGCTGTTTCTTTTTTTTTTTGTTGCCATTTTTGACCTTAAGACGTGCATACAATTGCATACTGTAGCAACTCAAAAACAAACACAATGTTAAGCTTAATTTAACAAACCAAATAGCTTTCAGCTGTGTTTGATATAATGGCAAGTGATTTTCTAGTACCAAATTAGCATGATTACTCAAGAATAAGGTGGATTGATGGTCGGTCTAGACTTGATCAAAAATGATTGATGGTGCTGTTTTTTACATCAGTAATGTCATGACAATACTTTGTGATCAGTTGAATGCCGCTTTGGTGAATAAAGTACAAATTTCTTTTCATAAGAGCAAAATCTGTACATTATTACAAACTTTTGGCTGAGTGTGTGTGTATATATATATATATATTTAAAATGTCAACAGTATCAGATGATCTGAAAATCTATGTAAACAAATGGTCATAAACAAGTAGCATTCTGAGTATTGAAACCAGCTACTGTTATACTAGAACAAGTTATTGTTTTGAGTAAGATACTCTGGGATGCAACTTTGTGATGCATGTTTATGTTGTCAAACTCTATTAATAAAGTTGTTTAATTTTATAAAATGCCAGAATTGTAAAAACTCCTGCCAAAGTAATTATTTAGGGAAAGCTCACCACAGAATTTACTTATAAATGGGGAAAACAACAACACGCTATTCTAAAGTTGATCGCCTCCAGGGGGCGATCGCGCCACAGTATCCATTGAGCCAAATCAAAACGGTTCAAAACGGTTGATCAAGATTACAATAAAAGAACATATTTCAAATCAGCAATAAAATATGGTAATATCAGAGTCACAAATTTAGCTTTTTTACACGAGATTACGCTAAAACAGCAATTTTCCCGGCAAGTACAGCATTAGCTGTGTTAGCGAATTTATTGACAGGCGATGTCTATAACTAAAAGGCGATTGGCTCTTTTACCTTTAAGGCGGGACTTTTGTACATCCGTTAATCGTTGGGCGTTCCAATTTCTCCAATTCATTTAAAAAGAAGTGGTCCGTCTCTGCTAAATGCTCTCTGGCCAAATTCAAGTCTCAAAGCGTTTAATGTCTTATTGGATACATTTGAATATTAAAACGAATATTATAATCTCTTATAAGTTTATTTTATTCATAATCTAAAATAAAATAAATATAAATATCCGCTCCAGCAATCTCTATAAAATCCTAATTAAAAAATCACAAACGATTGTGATTGGTCCATACTTAACAGCGCAGAGAGGTTTTACTTACTTACCACATGACGACACTGTTTATGTGACGCTTCAGCAGCGCTCTGACAATAACTTCCATCTCAGTGTAACTGATGCATTGTTTTAATAGCCATTGAACTGAAAATACACAGTGAATAGTTAAAATAGGGGACTTATTTTTTATACAAACACGTTCTTGATTTTAAAGTGAAATAGCGCGACGCAGTGGTCGATAAATGAAGCGCAGTAAATGTTATCTAACAACAACAACACAATCAACTTTCCAAGTTCTTCTTTCAATAAACCACCAGATTGCAATTGAATACAATGACCGGCAGATGTCTGAATACAGTGCAGACCGGTTAACTCTAACAGATACATTCAGAGTTGATGAAGAAGCGCAACTGATTAAATCAATTATGCAAACGAATTACGTCATTACATTTCTAAAGTAAGTAAAATAAAGAGTGCAAAGGGACTTCACAAACATACTACAAACATCAGTTACAGGATCTGTGATGTCTGCAAGAGTGATTTTCAGAAGCACAAGATACCTGCAGGCTTTCACATGCTGGATACAGGTAAGTTAATGAAAAGAAAAGAATACCCACCCAATATAGATTCTTCATAACAGCAGCAGCTTGTGTGTCAGACAGAGAGAAAGAACCTCAAACTAACATGGCAATATTAGTGCTGTTCTTCTGCTGTGTGTAAAAGAATATGTATTTTTCAGGCTGTGTTATTCTCTACAAAGACAGCAGAGACGATTAGCCAGATGGAAACCGTAAGTGTTTAGTTTATTACAGCTGTTGATTTGGTATCATTATATGCAGTGGCAGAGATATGTGTTCTACCAAATTGCTTCAAATTTAGAGTTGGGAGCATTAAAAAAACAAATCTTTGTTCATATATTTACTGTACTATATCTTAGGAGCAAGTGTATAGTAAAATAATATTTTCAGTTTTTCATATATATATATATTTTTATTATTATTATATATATATATATATATATATATATATATACGTTTTATTATCTCTCTCTCAAAATGTGTTACTACCGAAACATAGAAATACACCATAATAACAAATATTGTATTGATCTATTAAGAATTTACCCCACCCCAATCATATATTTTTTTTATGATTTTATCTTACAGCCACGTCAATTAACACAATTTTAGCCAATTTCAACGTTCAATTTATAAGATTAATTAAATGCATACATGTCATCATACTGATCTGAGAGTTAAAGATTTATAAAATTGAAAGTGTTTAATCAATCAAATATAATTTTACTTTTAAATGTTATATTTTTCACAAAACCTCAGATGTAAGATGAAATATAGGGCTGGGTCAGTCCATCTCAAGTGGTCCAATAATTGTAAAGTTGGTTGCTTGACCATTTTTAATTTTCCCCCAAAATTTTTATAATTACCTCTATGTATTAATTTTTTTAACAAGACGGCAATCTTTGTTTCATGGTACACAACAAATTTAGGTTATACAGCTGTTTACAGAAACCTCAATATCTCGGCTCAGGATGGTCCTAGCTCATTGGAACAAAAACTGATCTCTAGAGGACATTTCCAGGTAAATCCACATATGCACTGGCAGCCAAAAGTTTGTACAGATTTAGCTGTTTCAGAAGGAAATTGGTACTTTAATTCACCAAAGTGGCATTCAACCTATCACAAAGAATAGTCAGGACATTACAGATGTAATAAAACAGCACCATCACTATTTGAAAAAGTAATTTTGTATCAAATCTAGACCAGCAGCCATCACTCCAAGACATTATCCTTGAGTAATCATGCTAAATTTCCAATTTGGTACTAGAAAATCACTTTTTGAGTTGCCAATGCAATAGACTGGCACGCCTTAAGGTCAATATTAGATCAAAAATGGCAAAAATAGAAATGGCTTTCTCTAGAAACTCATCAGTTAATCGTTGTTTTGAGAAATGAAGGCTATACTATGCTTGAAATTGCCAAAAACTGAAGATAAACTGACTACGGTCTTCAAAGAAAAAAGACAACTGGCTCTAACAAGGACAGAAAGAGATTGGGAGAGCCAGATGTACAACTTAACAAGAGGATAAGAACGTCAGGGTCTCTAGTTTGAGAAATAGATGCCTCACATGTCCTCAGCTGACAGCTTCATTGATTTCTACCCGCTCTACACCAGTTTCATGTACAACAGTAAAGAGAAGATTCGGGGGTGCAGGCCTTATGGGAAGAACTGTAAAGAAAAAGCCACTTTTGAAACAGAAAACAAAAATAAAAGGTTAGAGTGGGCAAAGAAACTGATAATAGGAAAAGCGTGTTATGTATTTGAACCCCATTGAGCATTTGTGGGATCAGCTAGACTGTAAGGTGCTTGGGAAGTGCCCGACAAGACAGCCACATCTATGGCAAGTGCTACAGGAAGCGTGGGGTGAAATGTCACCTGAGTATCTAGGCAAACTGACAACTAGAATGTCAAGGATCTGCAAAGCTGTCATTGCTGCACGTGGAGGATTTTTTTGATAAACACTTTTTGAAGTGGTTTAAGAAGTTCTGAATTTCTTTTCCAAATTGTAATAGTAATTTATCACATTATTAATATCTTGACGATACATTGTGATCAGTTGAATACCACTTTGGTGAATAAAAGTACCAATTTCTTTCCATAAGAGCAAAATCTGTACATTATTCCAAACTTTTGGCTGCCAGTGTATAAACTTTTTGCACTTTCTTGTTCCTTAGAACGTAAGTCCTAATGTAATGGTCAAGGTTGCCACTAGAGTCAATTAATAATGGGAAGGATTTGAGTATGTCTTCATTTTTTTAGGGGTACCTATGTAAGTATAGTGTGCATGCAAACATTTCAGGTTTGAGACTTCTTTCTTTCTTTTTTTTTATAGGGGCAAGAAAGTCCCATTTTCTTTTTTATTTGCCCTCACTTTCTGATTACATATCTCTGGTGGGGGACCAGATAGAAACCTGAAATTTTCACAGAAATAGTTCCTTTTATATTAGCATTCTGCTGTAAAAATGTGAGATTCCACTGGGTACAGAGCTAGGGCTAGTAGAAATCTGAGGAAAAGCCTACTTTATTCATGCATTTTGAGAAGTGAATAGATGTAATATACACATAACAAAAATGAACAGTATTTTACATGTTTACATTTACATGTTTTATTAGAAGATGTGAGATTTCCTCACTCAGTCTCTGATATGTTGTGGGAGACTCCAGTGACAGTAGTAAATTCAGCAGGTGTCAGTTTTCTGAGAACATTGTTCATGGGAACCCACACTTTGTCCTCAGTAGACATTTTGAATGATGTTCTTGGTCCAGGTGCATGGAAGAATTTTACAAAATATCACTGTTTTCCATGATGTCCTCAACAAATGGTCTGTCTTTAATGCATCGAGTTTCCCAACCAGAGAAACAGAGAATTCATCCTTGGGGTGAACGACAGTGATCATATCTGGTCTATCAGTCATAACCCACTGCTTAAAGGTGATGTTATCAGGAAGTGTGTCATCTTTGTCTGACTCTTCAAGCATCTGCAGTAAAACCTCTATACCTGGACACTGGTCACACTTGAGCATGTAGTCATAACTGTTTATGTCACAGACTAGAAGTTCCAGCAAGTCCTTGTAGTCCACTTTTAACTTTTACTGACAGCTTGATCTTCTGATGTTTTGTGCAGACACAGACAGTGTGAGTTCCAGATGCTCCTGCTAGCACACACCATTTTGGCATCAGTTCACAACATTTTTATCTCCTTATCTTTAACTCTGGGTGCTGATTTTTAAACTCCACATACAGTTCATTAATGTTACTTAAATCCTAACACTTTTGTTTATTAACTTTTTGAAGAACCCTGTGATACATCACTGTTGCCAATATCAAAATTGGTAACATTTTAGACCTCACTGACAATCATAAGCTATTGTATGTCAATCATAAACATAATTACTGTAAAATACTGTTCATTTTTATTATTTGTTATGCTTTTATTACATCTGTTAATTTCTCAAAATGCATGAATGAAGTAAGCCTTTCACCAAATTTCTACTAGCCTTAGCTCTGTAACCAGCAGATTGCTATTATAGAGGACTTATTCTGCCTTCACGTGCTATCGGAATTATCATCAATACAAGTTTACAACTCAGAAGTTCCACATAAATGGCCCCTCAATCGTATTTAAGACTAATAAGATAATTTTGATACCAGAGTTTCCAAGATGGGAGGAGTTCTAAACTTTCAACATGGTGGAGGAGAGTACAGTTTCTGTAGTGAAGGATGGGTTTTGTTCATTTTTCTTTATACAGGTAATTGTTAGTGCTTGCCGTTTTGGTCAAATACATTTATGTATATCAGCAACCATTCTATGCATGTTGTAAATTTTTACACTGTTAAAATAGCTTGTATTTGACCAAAATCCCATTATCGTCAGCAAGCTGAGTGATTTGTATAATGGTGTCAAAATAAATGTTCCTTAAAATATGTATGAATGAACCTGGCGTTGTCCATGTTTCACGTTCTTTTCAACAACAATGCACATATTTACGACATATTTGTAATTACCACTTCAGAAGTAGGAAGTTGGATAAAAAATTAAGACTGAGACAGAAACCTTTCCCATTATAAATTGACCCAAAATGTGGAACTTTGAGCAATCTTGAGCATTACATTATTTCTAAGTCTAAAGAACAAAAATGTCCAAAATGTTTATACATGTACTTGTAATGTGCTCTAGAGATCAGTTTTTGTTCCAAGAAGCTAGGACCATCCTGAGCTGAGATACTGAAGTTTCCGTAAACAGCTGTATAACAAAAGTTTGTCATGTACCATGACACAAAGATGGCCATCGTGGTTAAACCAGGTAAAATAAAAATAAAAAACTGGTGATAATGGTAAAGCTACCTGTATACCACTTGAGATGAACTGACCCCCGGGGTAAGGGTTTGACACAGCCACTTCCTAATAGAAAGTACTCTATAAATAATTATTTTGTATATATTTGTTTTATTATAATCTCAATGCCTTGGGTTTAAAGAAATCATGAAATATTCATATAAAATATAAAATTCTTTTCTTTTTCATTGTGGGACCGCAGTTTGAACTAATAGTGTAGAATGGCCCATATATATATTTTTTATGATAGTTTTACCCCATGCATTGAATTTCAGAGGTAATGTCTTTTTTTTTCTTTTATAAGCATACTTTTTGTTTTCCTACCATGTAACAATACAGAAAGTGCTTTCTTTATGTCAAATTACATTCTGAATCACATTTTCTGGTTAATATCTTACTGTGGCTTTGTCTTTCAATCTACGTGAATAAAATAATTTTAAGGAACTTTTTAAAGTCTAATTTTCAGTTCCCAACTTTTTTCAATTGAGGTTAAAATGTATCTGAAGGGACTGTAGCCTTCCAAGGTGTTCACCAATGTTTCATCTTTTAGCTTTTTTTTTTTTTTTTTTGCAGTTCACTTAAAGGTGACAAATGAAATTTTAAAAGTACTAATAGTCTATAGAGCATAAGAACTTCATGTTTAATAATTATACAGGAAAATGGTTGTTTAAAATATTTTTTTGCTATAAAAGTGTAGTGTGTCACAATGTAGGGCACAAATGTCACAGTCATCTCAACTACCTAAATAGTTTTTTTTTGATAATAATAGAAGTTTTATTATAACGTCTGTGGTAATGTGTGTGTGTGTTGAGAGAGAGATAGCATTTTACTGTTGGTGTGTATGTGTACTTGTTCTCTCTTACTGTGCGTGTGTGTGTGTGTGTGTGTGTGTGTGTGTGTGTGTGTGTGTGTGTGTGTGTGTGTGTGTGTGTGTGTGTGTGTGTGTGTGTGTGTGTGTGTGTGTGATGGTAAAGGGAAGTGAAGGCTCTCTTTAGAGGCAGCTGTGTTAATTACACTGTCTGACTGAGCTGTGGGCGCTGATGCCTGTCTTTACTGCTTAATTTACAGCATCTCTCTTGCTTTTCTTTTTCTCATGCCTTCAGTATCCCCTACAAGACTTTGCTGCTGAGAGATTGCAAGGTAAGTGGAAGGATTTGTTCATAATGTAGACAATTATTACCATTTTTGTTATTATTACTGAGTTTGACATATGACAAATTTGTTGAAAGTGTACTATGGTCATGTTTTTTGTTCATACAGTATGACTTTCTTGTGCGGAACACAGCAGGAGCTGTTCGGCAGAATGTTTGGAATATTATGTACTTTCATTGAAACTTTTTGCAATGAATTGTGTCTGAGGCTGACATTTTGCCCAATATCTCCTTTTGTGTCCTGCAGAAGTGAGAAAGTCATACAGGTTTGGAACAACATGAGAGTAAGTAAATGAGGTTTAAAAAAAAAAATTATTATTATTATTATTATTTTGGCTGTATCATGCAGATGTGTCTCCTATTATCTTTTGTTATTCATTATTCAAAGTACAATCGAGAAGAACCAGTGAGAAAAATACTGCTGAGATTTCCCCTTCTTTTACGTGTGTTTGTGATAGGCAATGGTGTGATGAGCCGCAGGAAGGTCTCTGTGAAGGATCTGGGGCAGGGTGACTGTCAGGGCTGGTTGTACAAAAGGAAGGAAAGCAAAGGTCTCTTGGGTTGGAGATGGAAGAAATTCTGGTTCGTGCTGAAGAAATGTTCGCTCTACTGGTACACATCCGACACAGTAAGTTGCGTGGTTTCCTCTGGTAAAATGTGGCTTTGCTGCGGAAAATGCGAATGACTGTTTATGTGTTATTCATGATTGTTTTTTCACAAATGTTGGAAACAAGTATTAACCCTGCTGGGAAAACACTGAAACCAGCAGGGTTTTTAGTCTTGTCTGGTCTGGTCAGGCTGGTCTGTAGGTTGGTTATAGAGGGGTTTTGAGCACTTTTTATTTGGTCAGTCTGAGAGACCAGCTTAATCTTTGGCTGGTTTAAGCTGGTTTACTTTAGCATGGGGGTCTTTTCCAGTGATAAATTCTCTGTTTCCCTTCAGGCAGAGAAAGCCGAAGGCTACATCAACCTGAGAGACTTCACCGTAGACCAGGCTACTGAATGCAGGAAGAAGTTGTAAGTTAATCTTCCTTATTTAGAAAGATTTTGACCATTTGTGGTCCAAGAACCAGATGTTTCACTGCTGACATGTTTACTTCATGTATCTGTGTTATTTCTGTCTTTCTGTAATAACCACATGTTGGATGGTTTGTGGTGTTTGCAAGTATCACTATTACCATTGCACATATCTGGGGTTAGGGATTTGAACATGCAGTAAATACTTTGGTGTGACTTGTCATCCTGCATTGTTCATAAACGGCACACTACAGACAAGATAAGAATGATACCTCAAATTGTGCAGTTTGTTAAGCAGGGCTGTACTGATCACGATGAAAGCGATCAGGCTTATGATTTTCAACCGGAACACAACCACCTATTTTTTTTTAGCAACCACCCATAACACCCTAGCAGTGCCTTAGCAACTTCCTGTAAAAACAATCTAGCACAGCTCTTGCAACCACTCGTAACACCCTAGCAACGACCCAGGACACACTTACAACACCCTAGCAACCACCCAGAAAACCCTAGCAATGCCTTAGCAACCTCCTTGAACACTCTACTGTAGTAGTAATGTTGCAAAGCCCTTGCAACCACACGTAACACACTAGCAACCACCCAGAACACCCTGGCAATGCCATAGAAACCTCCCTGAACACCCTAGAAACCACCCAAAAAATCCTAGCAATACCTTAGCGACCTCTTTGAACACTCTGTTATAGCAACCATCTAGCAAAGCCCTTGTCACCACCTGTAACACCCTTGCAACCACCCAGGACACCCTAGCAATGCCTTAGCAACCTCCCTGAACACCCTACTGCAGCAACCATTGACCTAAACCCTTACAACCACCTGCAACCCCCTAGCAACCATATAGAACACCCTAGCAACCACCCAGAACACCCTAGCAATGCCTTAGCAACCTCCATGAACACACTTCTGGAGCAACTGTCAAGCAATGCCTTACTGTAGCAACCACCCAGAACACCCTAGCAACTTCATTGAAACGTCCTGCCATTGTTGAGTTTTGCTGGGGCAACATTACTTACGTTTTCTTCAGAAATGAAAAAAATCAAGTTAGAGGATTATCATTTCTGTGTTGCATTTTGAACAAGCAGTGTGAATTGTTTGTAAACCCAGTGTTAAGTCAGATTCTTATCTAACTATAACTGTCTTTTCTGTACGTCCCATAGCAGTGTGCTGGCTCTTCTAGCATAAGAAGCCTTCTGTTTTATGTGCGTGGTCGAAACTATAATTTTTCTCACTGACTTCCTTTGCAAAGATGTGCTATAATCGTGCTTTTACTTTGATCACTATGAACGAGTATAATGCTTCCACTACGTCACCCACACACATATAAACGATGATATTGAGCTTTAGAACTGCCTGGGTTGTGTGTATTTTGTTAATTCAATAAAATTGTTTTCCCCTAGTGCGATAAAAGCGAGCCACCTCCACATGGTGACACTCTACTTTGCAGCAGAGAATCTGAAAGACATGAACAAGTGAGTGTGGAAAAACCAACCAACTAATTCTGTCACTGTGGTCATAGATACTCTCTGTCGGTAAAGTCTCATGTTCTGTGAAAAACACTTTTTTTTTGTCTTTTTGCACTTAGCCATATATTTGAAGTGTGATAGGCTTGTGTTTGGTCCAATGTGACATATTTGCATTGCAATGTGGTTGCACTCACCCTGTGGTTTGCTCTTATGCCTAGCCATACTGTCAAAGCTCTCAGCAGCATACCATCCAATGACACATTTTTGATAAGGAAGCCAGTTTTAAAGACCTGTAGAACTGCAAATACTGTGATTCTGTGAGAGAACTTTCTTGGCATGGTATTAGATGTTAATAACTTGTTAACTGATATCTTATTAGAATGAAAGGTATAGAAACAGCTTTCTGAGCTCAAATGTTTCATGAATATATTACAAAGTTTCAAGAATATTTAATTTAAAGGGATACTGTAGACAGCCCCAAAAAATTTACATTTTGTCATCATTTACTCACCTTCATGTCATCTCATACCCATATGACTTTCTTTCTTCTGTGGAACAAAATAGGATATATTTTGAAGAATGATCATGCTGCTCTTATCCATAGAAGGCCAGTTCTTAGTGACTGTGTTTGTCAAGCTCCAAAAATTATCATATGGGTTTGGAACGATATGAGTGTGAGAAAATAATGACAGAATTATCTTTTTTGTTGAACTACTCTTTAGAGGTTTATATAAGAATAGTGAAGTAAACCTATAGGAAACACACTGAGAAGAAACTGAGGGTGTGCTTTTAAACTGTGTGGGCACATGACACATAATGATCCATGATAATAATTCTACAGATCTGATGAGGGTTGCTTTACCATTATTGATGTTGTTTTAAATTTAGATGGCTGACTAAACTCAACAATGCTTCAACTGAACCTGAGCCCACAGACTCAACCAATGGAGGTAAAGATTCACAGCATATATAGTACACATAGAGAAACCCAGTTAACACTCTGCATCTATTTTCAGCTACGTTTCAGCCAAACCTGAAACTTTAAAAGTGCATTTATTCGCATTATGAGACTGTGATTGTGTGTGTAGAGTGCTACAGTGAGGAAAGTGATGATGATGATGATGAAGCAGACAAAGCTGAGATGTGTGCGGAGTACATGGATCAGCTGACCCCCGGCTCTCTTCATGTGAGTAATCTTATCCACAAACAGACCGCTCACTGACCACCCACAGTCTGTTCAACAAATTGACATTTGCATATTACACACAAAACTGGAAAGTGCTTCCTCTATCTAGTAAGCTCTAATCTGATTGGCTGGATTTACACAACTTCTGTGCTTTAAGTGCACATAGTTTTTTTTTTTTATCAGTCCACCTGGAAACAAAGTTGTGTTTACAAGAAATCGGATTGATACAACGAGCACACAATTTGGAATGCCCAATTCCCAATGCGCTTTTAAGTCCTTGTGGTCGCATATTGACTCACCTCAATCTGGGTGGCGGAGGACAAATCCCAGCTGCCTCTGCGTCTGAGCCCGTCAACCCGCACATCTTATCACGTGGCTTGTTGAACTTGTTGCCGCGGAAACATAGTGCATGTGGAGGCTTCACGCAATCCACCGCGGCATCCACGCTTAACTCACCACGTGCCCACTGAGAACGAACCACATTTTAGCAACCTCGAGGAGGTTACCTCATGTAACTCTAACCTCCCTAGCAACCGGGCCAATTTGGTTGCTTAGGAGACCTGGCTGGAGTCACTCGCCTCGCCCTGTATTCGAACTAGCGAACTCCAGGTGTGGTAGCCAGCATCTTTACCGCTGAACTACCCAGGCCCCAGAACGAGCGCTTTTGATGATTAATTATTACTGGATTTGCCAGGTTACTGACATTAACTCTTTTATCGATATTCAGTCTTCTGTTTGAGCAAGTGAACTAAATATCCACGAACAGTACTGTATATTCCGCATTGTTTTCTTCTTTATGAATGTAAAGTAGTCGGGGGGGATCACGTGACGCTTTGTACGTGATGGTCGCAGATTCCTAGAGCTCCTAACATCTAAACTACACATTCTAAATATACCTTTCAACAAAATGAATACAAACAAGAAACCTGTATCCTCACCCACGAAAACTCAGACTGGAAAACGGTTTAAATTCTCAACTCACAACGAAGACATGGCGGATGCCGTTTCGCTGGCATTAACGAAGCAACAAGACACGTTGGAAGAAGTTGTCCGGAACGCAGTGCAGATCGCGATGAAAGATGTGACACAATGCATGTGATCTTTGACTGCGGAGATTCAATCACAAACGGCCATCGTGCA
Organism: Xyrauchen texanus; assembly: GCF_025860055.1. Taxonomy (NCBI): domain Eukaryota; kingdom Metazoa; phylum Chordata; class Actinopteri; order Cypriniformes; family Catostomidae; genus Xyrauchen; species Xyrauchen texanus. The sequence goes on from NC_068305.1 coordinate 6,016,376, forward strand.
CGGACTTATTAATTAAAGTGGATAATGCCCAGCGTGAGACGAGAGACCCAAACAATACATAGTTAGCTGCAGATGTGTCCGATGTGTCAAAGCTCCAAGCAAAGATGGCAGAACTTGAGGATCGAGAAAGATGCATTCACATTCGGATTGTGGGTCTTGCACCGAACAAAGAGGGAAGTGACGCGATACGCTTTCTCCAAGAAATGCTTCCAAAGTGGATCCCCTCACTTTCGAACAGGCCAATAGAGATCGAGCAAGCCCATCGCATCTATGGCCAGCAATGGTCTCCGGAGACGGGCCGCACAATAATTTTTTTTAAAGTGCTGAGATATCAACACTGTCAGGCTATTGTAGATGGGGTCAGAGAGGTGAGCAAGAGGGGACCAATCTTGGATGGTGAGAAACGGTTGAAGTTTTTTGCTGAATAAAGTGCCTACACTTCACAAAAACTGAGAAACTTCACGCATATACGGAAGGAGCTGCAAGCAGTAGGAATCCAGTCCTTTTTGATTTACCAAGCGTGCTACGCACAACACAAGTGTGTTACGCACAAGTCTTCTCTTTGCCACAAGAAGCAGAGGAGTTCAGGCTTCAGATGTCAATCGATATGAGATGGACACGGGACTAACTGATAATTAACTAGCCACCTTTTCCAGTAGGATCTTCGTTGTGCAGGATACTTAAATTATTGTGGATAAACCTACAACAGTTTAAAATGTGGTTTCTTTTCGAGGTTATGCTATTCTAAATTTGTAGCTGCGCTCAGATTTGCTTGCTTGTTCTAGTCATTTGCCGGTTTTGAAAGTATTTAATGCAGAAATGCATATTTAATGTTGAAAGTGTAATCTATGGTTCTATTGTTACTGTTAACTTTTGCTTGTTGATGTTCACACACGGGAAGAAGCGGGTGAGTCTCAGATCAGTGGAACGTGTGATACTGTCACGGTTCTGATATACAAATTGGGGATTAGACAGCGGTCTTAGTGAGGGGGCTGTTTCGTCCTGCCACTTATTTCTTCTTTTGTTAACAACGAAAAACATAATCAAACAAGCTGTGTCTAAAACAATTCTTCACGTGGTCTTTACTATAGTTTAAAGTTATGATCCTTTTGACAATGGTTAATATTCCAGTTATATCAGTTAACATCAGAGGTTTAGACAGTCCAATAAAGAGAACAAAGTTCTTGCATAGTTTGCGCAGACATTGTGTAGATGTGGCTTTAGTCCAAGAATTGCATCTAAAGACAACAGATGTCGCTCGTATACAAAATATATTTTATAACGTGGCCGCTGCGTCCAGTGATGGCACAAAACGAAAGAGTCTTTATACTCATTAAACGAAACCTTCCTCTTGTTATTGAAATGCTCCGTAACGATAAATCGGGTAGATTGAGTTATTTTTGTATCCAAGGCAAGAAATAGATTTTGTCTCCGTCTATGCCCCAGCAGTTCTTGATGCAATGTTTTTTCAGTGGTTAACTAATCAGCTGCTGCTCTTATATCAGTATGCTCTGATTATTGGAGGAGACATGAATGTGCTTGCTGACCTCATGTTTGATAAATCCACTAGTATATTTTCTAAGAGATAACAATTTTAAGACCTTTCTGCAAACATTTAATCTCATAGATATAAGACTATACTTTCTACTCTTCAAGACACATTCTTGAATAGATTACTTCCTATGTTCTCGTGAACTTAGGATATGTTTTGAGAGCATCACAACCCTTCCTGCTGTACTATCTGATCACAAACCTCTGTTGACCAAGTTTACTTACTGTTCACATGAAAGATCTCCCAGATGGCTATTTAAAATATTTATTTTACAAGATACCAGGTTTTTAACTGATTTTAGAAGCAAGTTGAAAGATTTTTTGAATATAAACCTCAATAGTGTGGATAACCACATGATGGTTTGGATGGCTACAAAAGGCTTTATTCGAGATTTTGTTATCTCATTTTCCTCCTATTTAAATAAAATAAGGAAGTCACAAATTGAGGAACTAAAACAAATTTGTCTCTCCCAAGAGATGGTGTTGAAAAATAAATACTCAAGATCTGTTGGAAATGCATTGAAGAGCTCCAGGTCTAAGCTAAATGATCTGCTTTATGCATAGAGTTCGTCAGAATTATTATTATAACGGTCCAAGACTTAGGAAGTTACTGACATTACAACTTAGATGAAGTGAATCTGTAACGTATGACCTTGTCCTGTTTTACTGTTTCCCTTTTGTCTTCCATTTTGATACTTTCGTCACTCCATAGTTTTCACTTTTGAACCTTCTGTACCTCCATAGTCTTGTTAGCCATTGTGTTCATTGTTCATTGTTCTCACCTGTCCTCGTTAGTTTCCCATTGGTTTCTGTTCATCACCTCATCATGTCATTTTGAGTTCTGGTTGTTCATTGGTCCTGTCTTGTATTTATACCCTGCCTGTTTGTTCAGTCCCTGTCGATCGTTGAATGTTAGTAATGTTTGTTGGTATGTTTGTTAAGCCTGCTCTGTGTTTCCTTCCCGAGTTCCCTGCTTATGTTTATTTCCCCATCGTGGGTTTTCCTTTGTGTTTGTTTATTTAATAAAGTTATAAGTATACTGCGTTTGGATCCTCAACCTTCATCTGCCTTCGTTGTCCTCCCGCTATTCGTAACAACAAAAGTGAAAACTATGGAGTGACGAAAGTATCAAAATGGAAGACAAAAGGGAAACAGTAAAACAGGACAAGGTCATACGTTACAGAATCCAGGGCTAATATCGACACCATTCATTATCCTACAAAAGGCCTAGTAACCAATACAAGAGAAATTAATAACACATTTGCAGTTCATTTTAAAGATCTTTATCAGCCAGAGGACAGTACGGACGTGGTTGAGTGTCATACGTTTTTACACATCATAAACTACCGGTCAAATGTTTTGAAACACTCATTCTTTATTATAATTTTATTTTTTTCACATTTTACAATAATAGTAAAGTCATCAAAACTATGCAATAACATAAATGGAACTATGGGAATTATGTTGTGACTAAACAAAATCAAAACGTTATCGTTAAACGTTAACAAAAAAAAATGTTATATTTTAACATCTTCAGAGTAGTCACCCTTTGCCTAGAATTAGCAGACATGTACTCTTGACATTTTCTTAACCAACCTTTTGAGGTATCACCCTGGGATGCTTTTTAAACAGTATTGAAGGAGTTCCCATCTATGTTGGGCACTTATTGGCTGCTTTTCTTTGTTATTTGGTCCAAGTCATCAATTTCAAAACGTTTTTTTTTTTTTATTAAATTATAATTTTATAATTAAATTATTATGGTGGCACAATTATATTTTTGTCTACAAAACTAATTTCAAACATTTAAGCGTATGCCTTCAGCTCGAAAGATTTTTTAAGATCATGAGAAACATTTCAGTCAAGTCAAGTCAAGTGGTTTTTATTGTCGTTTCAACCATATACAGTTTAGTACAGTACACAGCAAAACGAGACAACGTTCCTCCAGGACCATGGTGCTACATAAAAACAACAAAGGACCAACAAAGGACCACATGAGACTACACAACGAAATAAAATACCTATATATATATATATATATATATACCTATATAAAGTGCACGTGCAAACATGTGCAAAAAGTACGGGACAGTACAACAAATTTCTGACAAAGAACAGGACAATAGACACAGTAGTGCAAAAAGATGACAGTTTCTAAAAACGTAAACATAACATACTATAAGATAGTGTTCTATGCACATAGCAGTTATTTAGGTAGCAGACAGTTATAAAGTGACAGTAATTAAAGTGCAACTCAGGACACGTGTGTGTGTGTGTGTGTGTGTGTGTGTGTGTGTGTGTGTGTGTGTGTGTGTGTCAAACTAGTCTCTTGAGTATTGAGGAGTCTGATGGCTTGGGGGAAGAAGCTGTTACACAGTCTGGCCGTGAGGGCCCGAATGCTTCGGTACCTCTTGCCAGACGGCAGGAGGATAAAGAGTTTGTGTGAGGGGTGTGTGGGGTCGTCCACAATGCTGGTTGCTTTGCGGATACAGTGTTTTGTGTAAATGTCTTTGATGGAGGGAAGAGAGACCCCAATGATCTTCTCAGCTGTCCTCACTATCCTCTGTAGGGCTTTGCGGTCCGAAACGGTGCAAGTCCCAAACCAGGCAGTGGTGCAGCTGCTCAGGATGCTCTCAATAGTCCCTCTATAGAATGTAGTGAGGATGGGGGGTGGGAGATGTGCTTTCCTCAGCCTTCGAAGAAAGTAGATACACTGCTGGGCTTTCTTGGTGATAGAGCTGGTGTTGAGGGACCAGGTGAGGTTCTCCACCAGGTGAACACCAAGGAATTTGGTGCTCTTGACGATCTCCACAGAGGAGCCGTTGATGTTCAGCGGAGTGTGTTCACCTTGTGCTCTCCTAAAGTCAATAACCATCTCAAGTGTTTCAAAACGTAGTGTAGATCTACCACAATTAACGCTAAATGAATCTGAGCAAATGAGCCAACCTATAAAACTCGAAGGACTGTATACAGCATTAAAAATGGTAAAGAAGGGGGAAATCACTTGGGCCAGATGGGATCCCACCAGAATTAATCCTAAATTTTGGGACATATTAGGACCAATTATGCACGCTGCAATAAATACAGCAATTCTAAAGAGGAAATTCGAAAAACAAATGAATACGGCTCTAATTTCTTTAATACCAAAAAAAATACAAGGACCATATAAAATACTCAAATTTTAGACAAATTTAATTGATAAATTCAGATTGAAAAATATCCGGCAGGGTTTTAGCTTTCATAATTCAATGGAGGCAAGGCATAGATCTAGTAGTGTCAGAAAGGAATGATAAAATATAATATGCTTAAAGCAGAAGCTTATGCGCCATACCTCCCACCATCACCCCTGGAAAATCATCCTCCTTTCTTATCGCAGCTGCTAATGGTTCCAGGGCAAGACACAACAATAATGGTTAAAGAGGCCAACCCTGCCGGGTGCCCTTATCCAGAGTAAAATAATCTGAAATGTATCCATTTGTTTGTATAGTTGCTATCGGGTGTCTATATAGTAACTTAATCCATCCAATAAATGTACTCCCAAACCCATACATTTACAAAATCTTTTGTAAAAAAGATTGGATGGTAATTCTTACACTCGCTTGGATCATTATCCTTTTTAAGGATCAGACTGATCCGGGCTTGTGTCATGTTTGGCAGAAGATTTCCATTCTTTAATGATTACGTGTAAACTTCTAGTAAAAGTGGAGCCAGTTCTGTAGCATAAGATCTAAAAACTCAGCGGTAAAGCCATCTGGTCCATTAATTACCTCGCTGAGCTCCTCCAAGGTTATATCAGAATCAAGATTGTATTTCTTTGCTTAGTTGTCAATTTAGGGAGTTCTAAAGGTTCCATAAATTTTCTAATATCTTCATCTGTAGACGAAGATGTGAAACTATAGAGATCATAATAGAATTCTTTAAAAGCATTATTAAATCAATGGCCGAGGAAAACATGTCACCACCAGCAGGGAATGGTAGAAAAAGACTCTCTCTGCTTTATATATCTAGCCAAAAGCTTCCCTGCTTTGTCCCCCGACTCAAAGCCCGTCTTGCCCTGAATAGCCAAAACTCCACCTTCTGCGACAATATAGTATTATATCTGCATTTCAATCGAGTCAATTCTCTGATGCCATCAGGCACCATTTGGTTATTCAGCTCTGCCTTTGCACTTTTAATATTCCCTTCCAACTCCACGAGTTCTCGTGCTTTGGAGTTTTTGATGAATGAGGCATAATGTATCATCCGACCCCTAAGAACCGCCTTAAGTGCCTCCCAAGCTATGCCCACAGAGGATACTGAGGACCAGTTGGTCTCCATATAAATATTGATTTCAGCCTTTAACATTTGTTGGAAATCTGAATTTTGCAAAAGAGATACATTAAAGCACCAACTATACGATTTCTTTTTCACTATATGTGGCAACACCTCTAAACACACCAGGGCATGATCTGAGACTAAGGCTCCTCCCAATATTATATCATGAGGCGTGCCAGCGGCTTGCAACATCCCTTCAAGATCTATAAAAAAGCCCTGATCATCAGCATAAGGTGCATAAATATTAGCCAACCTCAACCTTTACCCCTGAATTTCTGCTAAAACAATAATTACTCTTCCTAATTTATCTTTAATCTGTTTGAGACATTTTAATTGTAGATGTTTACTTATCAATGTAATGACTGCCCTGCTCTTGAGCCAGCACTAAGTAAACATGCCCACCCCATATCCTCCCAAATTGTTCAGCTTCCTGCGGAAAGATCACTGTCATATTTCTTTCGTTTAAGAAAATAAATAACCTTCCTTTTTTTATGGGGTGCCCCAACCCATGTTAACTGATATTAACATTTTACATTTTGAAATAATAGAACAAATAGATTATGTGTCAAAAACAAAATTATAAAGACCACATTCCAACATTAGTGCTATAATCAAACCCAGAAATACCCCCAGAAAAGAAAAACATGCGCATTAACCCCGCACACAACAGCGCCAACTGGCATCCATCCCTCTAAACTCAAACAGTCCATGTACGCCTACGAGATTCCCCGTGATAACTTTGCCATCGGATTGCTCAAGTCCGGTGTTTCTACAGATTTTGTGAGACAGAATTACATAACATAAGGAAATCTATAGAATGAACTCTAGCCAATAGGCAGAATAAACACAAAGAACATGTCGATTCATCCACTAACTGTCCCGAAGGTGTGCTCCTCCACAAAACAAACTCCGCTAGCGGAACCAGCACACACACACAAACACACAAAAAAGAAAAAAAGGGTCCGTTCAGTTTCCTTGGATAGTCAAACGAATGCAGTGAGCTGGCTACCATACGAGTGCAGCAGCTGACCTAATCCTTTCGATGTCCTGCAAATAATACTCCTGCCAATAGAAGGCACAAGCACAAGGAATGTGCAGATCTACCCACAGCATTGTCCTGAAGAAGTGTTCCCACACAAAACATACGCCAGCCGCTAGGCGGAACCAGCACAAAAAGCTTCCTCGAACAGTCGGGTGAAGCGATCTTCCGTTGATGTAAGAGTTTCTTGCATCCCTTGAATCGATCATATTTCTCTCTTGTCGAATTTGCAAAGTCTGTGGGAAAAGAAAATATTGTGGGTCTTCCCTTGCTCCTCGCCTCGCGTAACAGGAAATATTTATCGAATGATCTCAGAAATTTGGCCAAAATTGATCGGGGCCTGTCTCCCTCAGCTGATCTCCGAGCCAGAACTCTGTGAGCTCGCTCGATTTCCAGCTTATGGCCTGTTATGTCCAGCAGACTCGGGAAGAGCTCATCCAGAAATTCCACCATATTCTGACCATCTGCTTGCTTAGGAATTCCAACAATTCTGATGTTGTTTTGCCAGTTAGGATTCTCAATGTCTTCCAACTTTTTCCAAACGCGTTCCAATTCTATCTTGGATACTAGTGGATTAGCAGCTAATTCCCTCTCCGATGACTCCAGATAATTATTTTAACCTACTCAGTGAATTTCGACCCCATGGCAGCAACCAATCGACGTATTACATCAAGATGCTCCAAGTCAGCAGCAATCTTCGTCACCATCACGGCATGTTCGACAGTTGACGCTGAATCTCTCCCTGACTACCACCCCTGGAGTCATGAGTTTGAATCCAGGGCATGCTGAGTGACTCCAGCCAGGTCTCCTAAGCAGCCATATTGGCCCGGTTGCTAGGGAGGGTAGAGTCACATGGAGTAATGTCCTTGTGGTTGCTATAATGTGGTTCTCACTCTCGGTGGAGCACGTGGTGAGTTGTGTGTGGATGCCGCGAAGAATAGCGTAAAGCCTCCACATGTGCTATGTCTCTGCGGTAATGCCCTCAACAAGCCACGTGATAAGATGCGTGGATTGACGGTCTCAGACGCAGAGGCATCTGAGATTCGTCCTCCGCCAACTGGATTGAGGCTAGTCACTATGCCACCACAATGACTTGAAGCACATTGGGAACTGGGCATGCAAAATTGGGGAGAAAAGGGGAGAGAAAAAAAAAGAGATGGTATTCAATGACAAATGGGTTGCGTGGATCTTGTTTTGGACACTAAACGGAACAACTTTTACTCAACACGATGTGAAAGGGTCTCTCTACTGAACACTTCATGACTAAACTACACAAATAATGGTGAGTGAAATGTAAACATTTACCAGCCAGTTGCCATATGTATTCACGTTAGTGGCATAGCATGAAGTTTGGTTGCAAATACGTGTGATTTCCTCTCATTGTAGAGGAGGGTTGTGCATTGAGTGAAAGATCAATCATGGGATTTAAGAATCGATATCAATGAAGATCACGATGCATAAGAAAAAAAATATTTTTACCCACCCCTAGATTAGATGTTATTTCCTTTTGAAGCCGCTCATAACAAGCAAAGTGTAAACTCTCTTGTTTTAGTACAGCGGTTAATTGACAGTAGGGGTGTACTTAACCAATGCTGCCTGGGATGCATTCAGAATGGATTAACATTTACTCAAATGCTATGTTGTCACATGCTTTTTGACTTCCTCCATATGTGTTTTTTGTGACCCCGATCACAAAATGTTCTGCACATCGTTTACACGTGTGTAAAAATCTGAGGTACAGAAATAAATTATACCTCAAATTGTGTGGCTTATTCAGGAGGGGAGTGCTATTATTTGTTTTAAGGGACAAAAACTTTTATGTTTACACACCTCTCGTTTAGCCCTTGCGTAAACCAAGGGCTCCATTCTGCATGCGCGCACACACACACACACACACACACGTTCCTGTCTGTGCTCAATTCGTACTTCCATTCTAAAGCTTGTTCATATTTTATCTTTTTAGGAGTGTAGAAGTCTTTTGTTTATATACTGTAAAAACATGCAGGTTTCCTTTTAGAATTGTAAAATGTAAAAATCTTTTGAAATTAACATGCTGTTTTAATGTGCTTTGTAAATGCCACTTAAGAATCAATGCATTACTTTTCTTTGTCACATACGTGCATATAAATAGTTTATTTTGATTGACTTAAGCTATTTTTAAAGCTGAAGTGTGTCATTTCTTTGCCACTAGCATCACCAAACAAAATTGCAAACATAATCACTGTTTTAAATATTTTTTACAAATCAAACCCCCTACTATTGGTCGAACAGTCCCAACTAACTCACGCCAATGGTTGTGCAAATGTTGCTGTGTTGGGCTTGGTGGGCTGCTCAAACAACCAGAGCAATATTTTTATAGCATCATATTATTACACTTTTAGGTGAAATCAACCTACAAAACGTTTCATTTTAGTTAACAACATATTAAGGTGGGAGAAAAAAATTGCTCCCTTCAAAACAATTATGATATCAATTTTGTATTTAATGGTCTTATTCCAGAGTATATTGAAATGTATTTGTGTGTGTCTCAGGGTTGTCTCCCGCCTCCCCACTCATCTTCGTCTCCGTGTCAGGATATGTTCCCGCTAGTGTCTGCGGTACATAAGCACACAGAGACTCAGAGTGCAGACAGCGAGTCATGGCTGGAGCTCAGCTCAGAGGAAGACCCCATCCTCAGAATACAGGAATTCAAAGGAGATGACCGTGAGTGACCGCTAACATAAGAAGTTTTATCCCTATGAGTGCTCTTAACAGCACAAATATATAAGAACCAATTTTAATACAAGGCAAACATTTTCTCTGTAGTGTATACATATAGTTCAGGGCTCAGCATTAGAGTTTCGGGCCAGTTGGTGGAACTGTCACTTGTCTTATACGCGTTATGTTCATTGATCAAATACATGTTTTTATGCCTTGCCAACATTTGGTTTTCTGACATGCATTGAACATTGCTGTATATTGTGCTTATTTAAATGTCACCAAGATCACACTATCTAGCTAGCTAACAAAGCTAGATTATATTAGTTTTGGATGCATCAGTTAGAATGGGTACAAAATTATAACCAAATCACCATATTTCATCACTTTCCAGTAAAAATTTGATTATGAATTTAAAGCTGTTATGGAGTTACATTTATAGTGGCATCATTTTCAGCTACTATTAAAAATGTTAAACCTAATAGTTATTTGTTGTTACTTTCTCCTCTGTATGGAAAACATTTGTTTAATGCTGAATATAAATAGATTTTTGGGCATAAAAACATGTTGCTAAAAAAGAACTGTATCATTCTTTGTGGTGGGGACAGTAAAAATATTGTCAGGGTATGTAAAAATCTGAACTGGGCCAGCTGATTAATACAATTATGGAAATATCTAATTTTTATCATTCTGCTGGGCTCTGCTTTTTGGAGTGCAATCTCTTAAAAAAATGTAATCAACTTGAAAAGTTATGTTATTCATTTGTCAAACAATGTGGAAATCCTATAAAATAGTTGGTTTGTGAAGACTTTTTTTATATTGTTTCAACAGGTCCTCCATCTGATGAGATGGAGATGCTGTATCTTCACCTCAAGCAGGTGAGTTTATCTCCCATAGGCGCTCTGCAGCCAACCACCAAACGCGACTTCAGATCCTCCTTCATCAGACGCTGTAAAGATGAGAGCATTAATGACAAGCTGCACCTCATCCGAACTCTCAACAGCACTCTAAAAGTGAGATTAAACCCATTTATAAGTTGAAAAGAATTCTGAAGACATTTTTCAGAGGCAGACACTAGATGGCAGTATTGATACCACAAAAACAATTCAGTTGAAGGCAGCTTCACTTTAAATTTGTAACACTTTGAATGTTAGAATTGTGCTTAACTTCTCTGTGTGTGTTAATATAGGCTAAAGAAGCTGACCTGCAGGTCATAGAGCAAGTTTTGAGAGAACCCTCTCTGAACGCTTCCAAATACAGACAGTGGCGAGATGCTAATGCCATCATACTGCAGGAGATCGGTGAGAAACACAAGACCACAATGAATCCACAGGTCCAGAAACCTCTGGTTCAGACTCAACCCCAGCACCAGTCTCTTTTTGACCCAAATGCCGCATTCGCTGCCATCCCCATTTACACAGAGACCAGCCTGTGAACGTGAGGCTGATTGCCGAGGGGGGTGTGAAGTTAGCCAAAGGCCTGAAAAACACTTGACAGGAATGCAAACAGGAGCATGAAACGTCAAGAGCTGGTTTTCTGGCCACATAAAGCTTCACTGCCTCAGAAACACTTCACAAAGATAATTGTACACAGATGTGTTACGTTTGGTCTATGAATTGATCGCTGTGGATTGAGATTGGTACTAGGTGTTTTATTGTATGAATTTTACATTTCACCAAATTGTGGATTTTAAATAGGACAAATACTTTTATGGTTACACACCTCTCGTTTAGCCCTTGCGTTAACCAAGGGCTCCATTTTGCACACACATTCGCATCTGTGCTCTATTCGTACTTCCATTCTAAAGCTTTTTCATATTTTATCTTTTTAGGAGTGTAGAAGTGTTTTGTTTATATACTGTAAAAACAAGCAGGTTTCTTTTAGATGTACATATTTTAGCATTTTACTACTGAAAAAGTCTTTAGTGTTGTACAATATTGTATACGTATTTGATTTAACTGTGTAGATATTTACTTGATATGTTTTTTAATAAGTCATGTTGAAGGTGTGCAAAAGGAAATAAAAAATGGCTTAATAAACAATTTCTTTCAAAAACTTGTTAAAAGCCATATTTGTCTACTTATTTGTATTTGAATAATAGTGAGAGTGCAATGTATAAAAGTGGCCCTAAAAGCATTGTGACACTTTCTCTTGATGGAACATGTTCGTACTTCATGTGATAAACTAAACACTGAGGTTACTCTGCTAGGAGGACACCATTGTGAAACTGAGGGCAACTGACTTCATACATCCACAAAAAATTCCCCTTGACAGTGACACCTGTTGCTTTAAAGTTATTGGAGAAATTGCTCCGAAATGCGAAGGTAGTTCTGAAAAAATCTCTAACATTGTTTCTTTACAGATTTAGATGTCTGTGAGAAAACCTAAAAGAAAAAAAAAAGAAGAAAAATAGAGATGATTGAGAGAAGCTTGACATTGATTGACTCAATAAGAAATTGACTGGGCTGCTAAATCTGAGGCAACTTAGAAAAACAAGTTAACATCTATGACTAAAACAAACACAAGTCTTTCAATCCATAACCCAAGAATAGAGCTGCAGTCCTCTATCATGCCATCTGTGAGGGACGAGTGAGTGAATGAAGGTTTATACAAAACTCCTCTAGCAGGGCGCTTGAGAAAAATCCAACACACAGATCATATTCGGCCATCTGCTGCCAGCTTTGTACCGCAGACAAAGAGTGTTAATCCTGTTCACCCTAACATTCACATTGATTTACATGACAATAGAAGAGACTGCAGAACGTTTATCAAAAAGAGCTATACTTGGGGAAATAGCAACTATTGTTAAGATTATTCAGATTATTGATCAAGTTGAACCAAGCAGCTCACAGGAAACTACTTCATCTCAGCCAGTGCAGCCGGACGAAAGTGGTACACTGTGGCATCCTCCCGTAGATCTGAGTCATTTAAAATCAAGCAATCAAGCAGTTGTGAGACAACTACTTTATGAAGAGTTGGCTGTGTTTGCCCATAATGAAAACGACATTGGGAACATCTCCAGTCTACAGATGACCCTGAACTTAAAGGATGATATCCCTGTGCAAAAGGCCTACACATCTATGGACGGAAGAAGGAAAGGAAAAGCAGTCCACAGCTGCCATCTCGACATCTGGTTGTGTGGGAAGACAAGCACCAACAGAGCTTGGACACACTCATTGACATGCTTACGAAACCGCCTGTGCTTGCGTACCCTGACTTTGATGCCCCGTTTGTATTACACACAGATGCGTCTGAGAAAGGATTAGGGGCAGTACTTTACCAGAGGCAAGGAGGAAAATTACGGGTCATCGCATACAGCTCGAGAACATTGTCACCTGCTGAGAAAAACTACAGACTCCATTCAGGCAAGCTGGAGTTTTTTTGCACTAAAGTGGGCGGTACACGACAAGTTCTGTGACTACCTCTTCTATGCCCCGTATTTTACAATCTATATTGACAACAACCCACTCACTTATGTGATGAGTTCTGCAAAATTAAATGCAGTGGGTTATCGTTGGGTGGATGAGCTTGCAGACTTCCTATTTGAGATCAAATACAGACCTGGCAAGTGTAACAATGATGCAGACCTGTTGTCACGTTGTCCCTTGAACATGGACCAATACATCACTCCTCGTGGCCTGTCACAAAATGCCATCCAAACAACCTGGGAGGGCAACATGATGTCTAAGAATAGAGATGTATTTTCCTAAATTTGACGGCACCAGACAAAGTCACACTCCATAACCAGTTCTCACCAGTCATCAGTCCTGATGAATTGAGTAGAGCCCAACGGGAGGACCTGGTGATTGGACCAGTAATCGAACTGAAGGAAGCTAGTAAGACAGTGACCCCTGATGTTCGGTGCACAGCCGCTAGCAACACAAAGAAGTTGTTAAGAGAATGGCACAGGTTGGTCCTAGAAAACAACATCTTGTATAGGAGAACCACACAAAAACGACAACTTGTATTGCCTGCAAAGTATCGGCAAATGGTCCTTCAGCAGCTGCATAACCACATGAGTCATGTTGGGGCAGAGAAGGTGTTACAGCTAGCTCGAGAGAGGTTCTACTGGCCTGGGATTAGGAGGAGTGTGGAAGAGTATGTGACCCGCCAGTGTCCATACATAACACAGAAACAGCCAGTAACGCATGCGCGTGCACCAATGGGAGGAATCACATCAAGCGCACTTCTTGAGTTGGTATGTATTGATTACTTGCACCTTGAGGTCAGTCGCGGGGGGTATGAATACATCCTTATGGTGATTGACCACTTCACCAGATTTGCCCAGGCCTATCCTACCAGGAACAAATCTGGGAAGACCGCAGATGAGAAAATATTCACGACTTCATACCTCGTTTCGGATTCCCCGCAATGCTACTTCATGATCAGGACTGCGAGTTTGAAAATTCCCTTTTCCACACCCTACAGAAGCTCTCTGGAGTTGGTCGCTCCAGGACTACACCCTACCACCCCCAAGGTAATCCTGTAGAGAGACTAAATCGAACTTTGCTACAGATGCTGCGGACGTTGACTGATAAGGATAAACAAAGCTGGAAGGAACATCTGCAGAAGGCAATCCATGCCTACAACTGCACCAAACATGAATCTACGGGTTACTCGCCATTCTACCTTATGTATGGTCGCAATTCCCGACTCCCCATTGACTTATTGTTCGGGCTGGTGCAGGAAGATGGATTCAACACCCCACACGGGTATGCTGAACGCTGGGCAGATCGGATGGCTGAAGCCTATAGAATTGCAGCACAGAGCAGCAAGCAGATGAGTCTTCGCAATAAAGAGTACTACGACCAGAAAGCCAGCTGTGTCATCCTAAGACCTGGGGATCGTGTCCTGGAAAGGAATCTAAGTCAGAGAGGTGGCCCAGGAAAGCTGCGTTCTTATTGGGAGCCCACCATTTATGTTGTGAAAGAGCAACTAGGTGACAACTTTGTATACAAAGTGCATCCTGAAAACAATGAATGCAAGATTAGAACACTGCACCGAAACTTCCTTTTGCTTGTGAATGACTTACCAACACCAGAGAGCCTGACCCAGAGAGACAGGAAGTACCTCAGAGAAGTGTTGTGACAAGGGGACAGCAAAACAGAAAGGTGACACAAAAAGAGGAGGCAGAAGAAGATGGAGAGATTAGCTCTGAAGAAGATGAAGGTTACTATTTGAGGAGGGACAGCAATTCAAAATATCCAGAAACTGAGAGAGTAGAACCAGAAAATGTACTGTCTCAGAAAGGATGGAATGGACCCTGCACCACTGAAAGAGATGCTTTATCAATGACTTGCACAAGAGGGACTTTGGGACAGTTACCAACAGAACCAGAGTACATACCCACTGATACTTACCTACAAGCTGATACTTACCTACCTGCGGAGAATCCAGAGTGGGAACATGGCGTGGAGCCAGAGTGTGAAGGCCCACAAGAGGAGCAGACTACTGAGGACCAAGAGGGGGGGTCATGGAAACAGGAACCCTGTGAAGCAACCAGACGATCACTCCAAGATAGAAGACCTGCCCAAAGAATGACTTACCCATACCTTGGACAACCCACATTCCAAACATTGCCTACACTAAACACATTAGAAGCAAATCTAATTCAGTCACTACCATTGGTTCCCACAACCGCACACACATGATTAGGCCATGCCAGTAATCCATACCAAGTAGTGCCAATTACTTTTATGGTTCCAACTTATTAAAGTTCTGTATAAAGACAAAAGAAAAGTTAGAGTTTCACCTTCTGTGGTGGGGAGAGTGTGATGCCCCAATTGTTGGTTCATCACAAATGGTGAAATTAATATTGTCTCTGTATGTAAAAATACATTGAGGGAATGGTGGTTCTGCCAGACCAGTAGAGGGTGCTATGGAAGTGCAGTGTGTTGCGATGGGTCTGCTGCGTTGTTCGTGATAACCCAGCAAGACCAGAGCTGATCACCTACACATTGTTGTCCTGTGTTTATTTCACCATTCCACAGATTGCTGGGAATGCTTAACTGTCAGCTGATACAGAGATCCTGTACCCACTACATATCCATAGACAATATCTGCCCAGGAGCATTCCTAAAATGGCCACTAAGTGGACAGACTTGCCTTGAAAAAGACTTTAGTTAAGGTTACATTAAATGAGCCTCATTCCGAGTAGTGCCATAGTTCATTTTTGATGGTAAGGGAAACAAGGCTGTGACTTACAGTATCTTCAATGGGTTGTACTTTTGATTGTTCAGCTGACAAAAGAAAATACATACTTCAAAAAACTTTTTAGTAGACCAAAAACTTAAAGTACAGTAGGCCTACTTCAAACATGTTCCCTTACGACTTCAGTCCACTTGACATTGCGTTACTAACGCAAATGGGAGTGCCTTCATACACAAACTATTTGAAACCTATCTACAATAACGCCAATATTCTAATATTGGCTATGGTGTTTGACCCCCACCTGTTTTGGCGCGAAACTGACCACTTGTTTCGGTGCAAACTGACCGCTATAAAACAGGTACGCACACACCATTTCCTCTGAATTTCTTCCTTCAAGACAGCGATTACATCTTGTCTCGAAGCCCTCTATCTTCACCGTCGATTCACACCAGTCAGCGGACGGAATCTTCACAGCAGACGGGCGCAACGCTTTGAAGCGGAAAATGGAGCCCGTCGTTCCCTCCTGCACTCCGAAGAAGGCTCGATTGGAGACACAGAACACTGTTCCCCACCTCCCCACTGCTGTTCATCGGGAGAGGAATATTGCTGTTCACAATGTTTTAAAAATGTTTGTTTCTGTGTCATATGCAATAAAAAATGCAATAAAGAATACAGCAAAAGTTGCAAATGCATGAGATGCTCATACATTCTCAAAAAAGAGCCCTTTTCCTCTTCAAAGCACACACATTATGCACAACCGCTTCCCTGTGGTAAGCGACGCATTGTATCATATGGTGAGCAAACCAAAGTGCCCTCTGTCCCATTACGCGGATGCGTGGCGAGCCCTAACGGGCATTTCGGAATGGGTGCAAAAAAAATGATCGAACATGGCTACACGATCCAATTTGCTCGCCGGCCGCCCCGTTTCAACAGCGTTCTGTCTTCCACGGTTTCATCCGAAGACGCGCAAGTGTTACGAGCCGAAATACATAATCTAATTGTGAAAAACAAGATAGAGATTGTGCCAAATTGTCAAGCACAAAAAGGGTTTTACAGCCGTTATTTTCTTGTCCCAAAGAGAGAGACGGCGGACTTCGGCCAATCCTGGATCTGAGATATTTAAATCGCGCACTTATAAAGCGCCCATTCAAAATGATTACTCGGAAACTAATTATCGCATATACACCCACACGATTGGTTTGCGTCGATAGATCTGAAGGATGCGTACTTCCATATCCAAATTGTACAGCACCACAGGATGTTTTTGAGATTCACGTTAGAGGGAACAGCGTATCAATTCAAAGTCCTGCCCTTCGGACTGTCTCTGGCTCCTCGCACATTTACGAAGTGCATTGATGCAGTGCCCGCCCCCCTTCGTCTCTATTGCCTGGCCCGCGCCCATGCCGAAGCAGCTCTCTTAGTGACAGACTACCCCCACTGCGAGGGCATGGGTCTAAGGACGTTGCGCTCTATGATCTTCCCGCACCCTCCCACCCACCTCCTCTGTTACAACCACAATTATAAACAAGTTGCAACAGTATGAAAAATACAAATAAAAACAAAAAGTAGTGATTTCTAAATTATATTCACCCTTTGCTAAATTGAAAACATTACAACTACACATTATATGATGTTTTACCTTGTGAATTATAATTTTTTTTAATGTACAGTAACTTTGCTCCAATGCTCCAAAAAAGTTGAGACAGGGGCAATATATGATTGATAACAATTTGACAAGTTAAACTAAAAAGGCAATGTAAAACAAGACATGTTAAATAGGTGAGGCCATCGTTTCATAGTACATATAAGGAGCCTCCAAAAACAGTCCTTCAAGAGCAAGGATCATTCAAGACTTGTCAATTTGCCAATTGATGCTTCAGCAAATAATCCAACACTTTGAAAACAATGTTCCCCAAAGACAAATTGGAAGAATTTTTGGGCATTTCACCCTCTAGAGTGCACAATATTTAAAAGATTCAAGGAATCTTGAATTGTAAAGGGCAAGACAAAAATCCCTTCTGAATGCACATGGTCTTTTTTTGGTGTGTGATTCCATTTTTTTATTGATTAATCTATTAAACAATGAAAAGCAAAACATATACAAACAGAATCAATATTTAAACCTCAAAATTAACCCTCCCACAATTTTTTAAGAGAAGCTGAAGTTCTGTCACCCAGACTCTGAATTAGCAGGGTGTATTACACTGATGCCTCATGACCTTTTCCAAAAGCAGTAATCACCACTCCCAGAGTATCTGCCAATTTAGGGGGGTATAAACTACTCCCAAAAACAGTACAGAGCATGTGGCGCAACTGTAAATACTTATAGAACTGAGATCTGTGGATCCCAAAATGTTGAACCAAATTTTAAAAGGATTTTAACACTCCACTCTCATATAGGTCACCGAGTGTAGTAACCCCCCACACAATCCACTCTGACCAGCAAGAAGGGGACTTATTAATACATAATTTGGGGTTCAGCCATATGCTCGAGGCAATATTTAAATAAATGTCCAAATTAAACAATCTGTATACGTTTGTCCACACTGAGTGCAAATGCGAGACAAAGGGGTGTAACTTAACTTCTCCAATTAGTATGATAGAAAGGCTTTGCAATGGCAAAATAGGGGCCAGAACTTCCTGTTTAATACAAAACCAGGGAGAGGCTCTATCAGGTGGAAGAGACCAATGAGCCAAATGTCTGAGGATGCATAATAATAAAACAAAATCTTGGGTAGGCCTAGCCCACCTTTGTCAAAATGTAACTTATTAAAATGTAATCTGGGACCTTACCATTCCAAATGAATGACTTCACTATGCTATCTAATTTGGAGAGATTGTAACAGGTAGTTACATTTTGGAATACAATTCATTTTAATAACATTAACCTTTCCAAACATAGATAAATGTAATGAAGCCCACCTGCCCAAATCACTTGAAAACCTTTTTATCTAAATGAACTCTAACTAAATCAGACAAATTTGCTGGGAATAAAATTCCCAAATACTTAATGCCCTATTTGGGCCACTGAAAGGTGCCCGGCTGAAAAGCCAATACTGGGCAGTATGCTGCCAAAGCTTCGGATTTACACCAATTGTCAGCCTGAGAATTTAGAAAAGGAATGAAAAATTTTGGGGAGGCAAGGCATAGATCTAGTGGGGTCAGAAACGAATAATAAAATATCATCAGCGTTAAGCAAAAGCTTATGTGTCACACCTCCCTCCACCACCCCTGGAAAATCATCATCCCTTCTTATCATGGATGCTAATGGTTCCTGGGCAAGGCTGAACAATAATGGGAAAAGAGGGCAACCCTAACTGGTACCCCTATCCAGATTAAAATAATCTGAAATTAATCCATTTGTTTTTTACCGCTGCTACCGGGTGTCTATAAAGTAACTTAATCCATCCAATAATATATTTCCAAAATCTTAAAAAGATAATCCCATTCTACCATATCAAATGCCTTTTCGGCGTCAAGTGAGATGGCAGCCTGATCATTCGCAACTGACCACATGATATTGATGAAATGCCTAATGTTATCAGTAGAGCTGCTGCCACGAATAAACTCCACCTGATCTATTTGTATATGAGATGCAAAACTTTATTCAATCGGTTAGCCAGATTTTTTGACAGTATTTTAACATTTATCTGGATCAAGGAAATTGGACGGTAACTCTTACACTGGCTTGGATCTTTGTCCTTTTTAAGTATCAGACGGATCCATGCTTGTGTCATGGTTGGCAGAAGCTTTCAATTCTTTAATGATTCTGTATAAACTTATAGAAAAAGTGGAGCCAATTCTGTAGCATAAGATATAAAATAATCAGCGGCAAAGCCATCTGGACCTGGAGCCTTGCCTATAGGCAATGCCTTAATGACCTCACCAAGCTCCTTCAAGGTTATCTCAGAATCAATAGAATTGTTTTGCTCTGTCATCAGTTTAGGGAGTTCTAATGGTTCCACAAAGTTTATAATATCTTCATCAGTAGACGAAGAGATGGAACTTTAAAGATCAAGATAGAATTGCAAAAGGGGATACATTAAAGCACCAACTATATCATTTCTTTTTCTCTGTATGTGGCAAACCAGGGCGTGATCTTAGACTAAAATGTTTCAAATTGAGCAACGCCCAGAAAAGATGAAATGATCTATTTTAGAATAGATCTTATGGTCTTATGAAAAAAATACCAGTTGGGTTCAAAAGTCTCCAAATATCTGTAAGACTAAGATTTTTACACATCCTGTGAAGCATCAATGTTGCTCTAGGGGGCTTACACACTTTTGCTTCACTACAATAAAAGACTGAATCTAGTAATAGATTATAGCAGGGGTGCCCAATACGTCGATCGCGATCTACTAGTCGATCGCAAAGGCAATACAGGTAGATTGCACAAAATGTAAATGTACTTTCGTTAAATTTTTATAAAAATAAATATAATGTCTTTCCTTCTTTTAGTTTCTGTCTGACTTGCACTTGATGAGTAAATATTGACCAGGCGAGGTTTTGTTTATTCAGTTGCCATGACAACTAGGTTTGCGCATACGCGCCTTCCAAGGACTTCTGAGAACAGAGCGCGAAATTGCGATGCTACTGCCCGGATTAGGCAAAACTGAATCCTCGAGCAGTCAAACAAATGTTCTGTGAGCCAGCTGTGTCATAAGTGCATCAGATGACCTAATCCTTTCAATGTCCTGCAAAAAATATTCCACAAAACAAATTCCATCCAATAGCAGGCACAAGTACAAAGAACGAGCAGATTCATCCACAACTGTCCCGAAGGAGAGTTATTCCACAAATAATTCCACAGCTCCTTGGCTAAAAGTTAAAAGGCCAAAAGGATTTTTGTACTCAGTAATTTAATGCACTACACATATACACATTTGTGTATTATATGAGAAGACAGCTAGTGCAAGGCTAGTTTACTTGGATACATGCTAAATGTGTATTTTTGCTGTTAAACAAGCCTTATTTTATTGTAGCATTTACTATTATTGTTTTTGGACTGTGATGAACAGGAGAAAAGAAAGTGTAAAATAATCTACTAGTTCTACTTACATTTTAGTATAAATCATGCTGGATACAGTCACTTTTTGTTCTATCACTGGACTTTGCATTGTGAATAATCTATCAAACAACATATGACAATGCATGAAAAGTGGGCCTACCTTTGAATATATTTTAATTAATTAAGTTTATTTTCAGTTAGACCATGTTGCTTGTATTAATATTTTATTGTACTGAAGGTCACGTGATGCCATGTGAGGACTGCATGTGTGAACGGTGAGCTCTGCGCACTTTGCTAGTTTTAACACTGTTAATGAAATAAACTGGTGAGATAAACTCTGTTCCATAACTGTTCTAGGATGACAATTCAAAAAATTAAATGTCAAAGAATTTAAAAATCCTCTGGCTCTGGATACATTAAAAGACCCTTACTTTCTCAAGTTGACGCCCCTGAGCAAAACTGCGAGCCTGGGAATCGATTTTGTCGGAGAAGTGCGGGAAATGCGGCCAGAGATGCCGAACATGTCGGCAATGCTGAAGAAGGTCGTTGCTGACTTGAAGTATCTTGCTGTGATACGTCGATCAATCACTGCCATAAAGGCAAAATTCACTGAGGTGGTTACAAGAGTGGGGGATGTCGAGAATCTGATCAATTATCTGGAGTCATCGGAGAGGGAATTATCTGCTAATCCGCTAGCGACCCAGGGGATTTGGAGTGTTTCTGGGAGAAGTTGGAGTACATGGAGAACCGTAGCCGGTGGAATAACATCCGTATCGTTGGAACCCCTGAGGAAGCAGAGAGACAGGATACAGTGAAATTCCTGGATGGGCTCTTTCTGAATCTGCTTGACAAAGCAGGCCATAAGCTGGAAATAGAGAGAGCTCTCAGGATTTCTGCTCGTCAGACCACAGAGGGAGACAGGCCCCGATCAATTCTGGCCAAATTTCTGAGATCATCCAATAAAGATCTTGTCTTACACGAGGCAAGGATTAAAGGAAGGCTCTCTTGGAAGAACCACTGACTTTCCACAGAGTTTCCAGACTTTGCGAATTCGACAAGAGAGAAGCGTGATCGATTCAATTCTATTTGAAGAACCTGCGCGTTATTTTTGTGCTGTCTCCACCTATTAGCTGAAGTTTATTTGATCGAGTAACACACCTTCAGGACAGTTTTATGGATGAACCTACACACTCTTTGTGCTTGTTCCTCCTATTGGCTGGAGTAAGTTTTGTGGAGTGTTTTTGCAAAGTCAATGGAGTGAGTGGGTAATCTTGTTGTACTCACATTGCAGCAGTGTGGAATGGCTCACTGAACATTTGCTTGACTGTTTGAAGATTCTGCATGCTTTTTTTTGTGCTGGTTCCACCAAGCTGCTGGAGTTTATTTTGTAGAGTGGCACAACTTCAGGACAGTTTTGTGGATGAATCTACACGCTCTTTGTGATTATTTATTTTGTTGGCTGTGGATTGTTTTGTGGAGTATTTCTTGCAAAGACATTGGAGTAATTAAGTCATTTGTTTGCACACATGTTGTAGCTGAGTGGAAGCTTCATGCTCTGTTTATTCCACATATTGGCTGGAGTTTGTTTTATAGATGATCTTTTGCTGTGTAATTCTGTCTCCTAAAATTTGTATAGAAGCACTGGATTTGAGTAGTCCGATGGCAAGGTTGTTGTGGGGGTTCTTGTAGGCGTGCATGGACAGTTTGAGTTTGGAGGGATGGACGGCAATTGGCGCTGTCGTGCGTGGGGTTAATGTGCACATTTCCGATTTTGTTTGTTTTGTTCTGGGGGAGGTTCGGGGTTTGATTGTTGCATTAATGTTGGAATGTGGTCGTTATAATTTTATTTCTGACATACAATATATTTTTTCTAATATGTTAAAATTAAAAATGTTAATTTGAGCGGATTGTCTCTCTCCACATGGAATGTGAATGGGTTGGGGCACCCCATAAAAAGAAGGAAAGTTATTTCTCTTCTTAAACACAAGAAATATGATATAGTGTTTCTTCAAGAAATGCATCTTTGTAAAGAAACTCCAAATTTGGGGAGATATGGGGTGGACATGTTTTCTTTAGTGCTGGCTCAAGTAAGAGCAGGGGAGTCATTACATTGATAAGAAAACATCTACAATTCAAATGTCTTAAACAGATTAAAGATAAACTAGGAAGAGTCATTATAGTTTTAGCAAAAATTCAGGGGCAAAGGTTGATTTTTGCTAATATTTATGCACCAAACGCTGATGACCAGGGCTTTTTTATAGATCTTGAAGGGATGTTGCAAGCTGCTGTCACTCCTCATGATATAATGTTGGGAGGAGACTTTAATCTATTGATGGAGTCCTTGATCATACTGAAGCAAAAGTGTGTAAGACCCCTAGAGCAACGGTGACACTTCACAGGATATATAAAAAACTAGGTCTAACAAATATTTGGAGACTTTTGAACTCAGTCTTTTCATCAGTCCATAAGATTTATTCTAGAATATATATATATTTTTTACATCTAAGTCCCCCATTTCGTCTGTTGTTGATTGTTCAATTGGAAACATCTTAGTCTCAGATCATGCCCTGGTGAGTTTAGTGGTGTTGCCATATACAGAGAAAAATAAATCATATTGTTGGTGCTTTAATGTATCCCTTTTGCAAAACCTGAATTCCAACAAATGTTAAAGGCCACAATGTATGTTTATATGGAGACCAACTGGTCCTTAGTGTCCTCGTATGCTTGGCTTGGGAGGCACATAAGGTGGTTTTTAGAGGTCAGATCATACAGTATGCCTCATTTATCAAAAAATCCAAAGCATGAGAAATCGTGGTGTTGGAAGGGAATATTAAAAGTTCCAAGGCAGAGCTGAAGCACCGAATGTCGTCTGATGGCCCCCGATTGAAATACAGATATAATACTATTTTGTCACAGAAGGTGGAGTTTTGGCTATTCAGGGCATATTTTGAGTTGGGGACAAAGCAGGGAAGCTTTTTGCTAGATATATAAATCAGAGAGAGTCTTTTCTACCATTCCCTCAGTGAAATCTTCTTGGGGTGAAATTTTTACCTCTGCCATTGATATTAAAATTCTATCTTGAATATTAGAATATAAGAATTCTATCTTGATCTCTATAGTTCCACGTTTTCGTATACTTATGAAGACATTAGACCTTTTGTGGAACCATTAGAACTCCCTAAATTGACGAATGAGCAAAATAATTCTCTTGATTCTGAGATAAACTTGGAGGAGCCTGGGGAGTTAATTAAGGCCTGATTTGAAGGCCTTAATTAATTGTTTGAATTGTTTTAGATCTTATGCTACAGAGCTGGCTCCACTTTTGTATGAAGTTTATATGGAATCATTAAAGAATGGAAAGCTTCTGCCAACCATCACACAAGCCTGGATCAGATTGATTCTTAAAAAGGACAAAGATCCAAGTGAGTTTAAGAGTTACCGTCCAATTTCCCTGATCCAGCTAGATGTAAAAAAAAATTCTGGCTAACCGATTAAGTAAAGTTATGACATCTCTTTATACATATAGATCAGGTGGGGTTTATTCGGGCCGTAGCTTGTCTGATAACATTAGGCGTTTCATCTGTATTATGTGGTCAGTGGCAAATTATCACACTCCGGTCGCGGCCATCTCACTTGACCCCAAAAAGGCGTTTGATATGGTAGAATGTGAATATCCTTTTAAGATTTTGGAAATAAATGGGTTCAGGAATACTTTTATTGGATGGATTAAGTTACTTATAAACAGCCGGTAGCAGTGGTACAAACTAATTTATTCATTTTAGAGATTTTTCTCCAGATAGGGGCACCCGGCAGGGTTGCCCTCTTTCAATATGATTGTTCTGTCTTGCCCTGGAACCATTAGCAGCCGCGATAAGAAGGGAAGAGGATTTTCCAGGGGTAGTGGCGGGAGGTATGGCACTTCGGTTTTTCTTCACGCTGATGATATTTTATTATTCGTCACCGACCCCATTAGTTCTATGACTTGCCTCTACAGAATTATTAATTCCTTTTCTAAGTTCTCAGGATACCGAGTCAATTGGTCTAAATCTGAAGCTTTGGCTCTGACAGCATACTGTCCGATAAGGGAACCTAGGTGGTTTGTGGGATCAAGCCCTATTCATTTTCATTACCATTGGACTCATAGTAGGGGCGATGGATAGTACCTCTTCTGTGGACTTCCACTTGGCTACTAACTTGGTGATGATCTGTCACTTTGCCATTACTTTGGGGTAAGTTTCCTTTGGGGCACTCTCAAGTTGTCATGGTCACTTCGGGGCATGCCCACAAACCACCTAGTGCCCACTGGGCATTAAGTAATGTAAACAGCATCCACAGAGCCCATTTTTGTCCACAAATCCACTAGTCCTTCTTTTGTCCACAAGCGCACTTCCTATGTGCCCCTTACCCACTAGTCTTCATCATAGTCTTCCCTTTGTCCATGAACTCACATCTTGTGTTCCCCTTACCCTCTATTCTTCCTCATAGTCGTCCTCTTGTCCACAAACTCACTTCCTGTGTCCCCCTTACCCATTATATTTACTCATAGTCTTCCTTCCATCCTAAGAGCCACTATTTGTCCCATTAACCACTTAATAACACTTTGGCATCCCTTTGCTCCCAGTGTACCCCTGATGCCATACATCGCCCTAATTCATGACGGGCAGCACCCAGGCATCCCACATGCCCCCCTGTAAGTGTATTTTTAGGTGTTCCTGACACAATTTTCTTTTTGAATTGTTTCAATCCATTACCTCATGGGGCACATGGTGGGTGCCTGCCCAGAGTCCTTTAAAGTTGTTTTCTGTCAATCTACCAAAACTTAATTGAAATAGTTTGCCCTCTCGGTATGTCTTCAAGAAGCCCACAAAGGGACATTCTGTGAAATATGGGGTCCCTGGGACCTCTGGGCACACTGCCAGGGTGCATCCCATGAGCAATTTATTCCATTAATTTCTATAGGTGTTTCTTGGACTCCCCTCAGAAAACTTCAAATGAATCCAATTTGAAATCTATAGCATCACAGGGGTCCCTTACAAAGTGTGCAAAGTTTGAAGTCTGAATGACTTTGTTAAGTGCTTATTTGGCTGACTTGTGATTTTTATAATTTTTTTATAAGATTTTTCAAGATTTTTTTTAAAGTAATTCCCAAACTCTGAGGGACACAGCTTTTTAATATGTTGTTTGTAAGGGCCCTACGATGAATCATTCGAAGCCCCCAAGTCTTAGCACCACATTTAAGGCTGTCCACGAAACACCTATGGAATTGCATTGGTTTAATGTGCAGGTGGGATGTCTTGAAAAAGGGATATTGCAATTTGAGATCCTCAATCGTCACGGGTCCCCAAAAAAGGTTCTAGAATTTGGAGGTCATAGGTGCTCGCTAAGTATGCTCTTGCTCTCATGGTCAGGCTTGAGCTCTACCTTCGGGCTGAGAAGGTAGTGGTGGTCTGCTGAGACTCCTCCTCTGCAATCGTTGTTCCTGCAGAGGTATGTGTCCCTGCACCTGCTACTGTCCTAATGGTATCCCAGGCACCTTCTGCATACTCCCAGCTTTCTCACGGCTGCCTTTTTCTCAATCAGTTTCAGCTCTTTTAACTTTTTGCAGAAGAAAATATTGCCTCCGTGCTTCTCAGCCCTGCACACAATGCATAAGCCCTCAGATGAGACTCCCTTTGTTGCCTTGGTAAAAGCATGACTTCTCTCGAACTTCCTCTCTGGTCTTTCTACTTTCTCTGTGACTTGGAGCTGCTCGAGTTTTTCAAGTATCTCTTCATCTTTTTTCAGGAATTTTAGGAGTGCGTCGAAGTGGTTCTCTGATGTGATGCCACTTCTTGGATCTGTTATCAGGACTAGCCAATCCCTCTTTATGAACTCAGGTAACTTAAGTGGGTTCTTTATCGCTCCAGTGTCCCCAAGGTCAGCGAGGTCTGTAAGGGCTTGCTCCACCATCTAGATCAACTCGATCACCTTACAGCAGGAATTCTTACCAGTTCCTCGACAATTTCCAAGGTGATTGCGGTTTCATTGCCATATCGATTCGTAAACACTCTAAATATGTCTTCAGCAGTATTGTATGAGGACAGTCTGAGATCTCTTGTAATTCTGTCATCTACACTATCCAGTAGTTGGATTTTTTTTACTTCAGCCGACCCGGTTGGCTCTCCTTGTTTCTGAAGGCTTTCCCAATCACTTTTCCAATGATAGAAGTCTCTTTTGTTCCCACTGAACTTTGGTAAACTTGTTGGTTTAATTCTCACTATAGGCCTAATCTGAACAGCGGGTGCTACTGCATCTAGTGATGCCCTCGCACTGTACCTCATGGCTAGTGCGTCCTCTGCGACTCTCCACGCCCTGTCAAACTCACCTTTTCTTGCTTCAAGTTCATTACTAGTCATTTTCAGCTTCCTTACACGGCTTTCCATGTCTTTCCTCTCAATCTCAGGGGTCAGTTTCTCCCAATTTGATAAAGCTCCTCCTGCTTCCTTGATAAGCCTTGTGAGAAAGTTTATTTGTACTTCATAGTTCTCATACCCGTCACTTTCGATGAGTATGTTTGCTATGCGATCGCAGGCTTCCTCCGCCTCGAAGACTGCGGCTGACACCTCATTCTGACCATATCTTGACCAGAGATTATCCTGAACAATCTCCTTGACTTCCTCGAATTTCAAGTCACAATACTCTGCTTTCCTCCTAAAGTCAGCTTCCTGCTGCACTAAAAGTGCTGCCTCTTTGCCAACATCTTGACCATCTTCCACCTCAGCCAGCAGCCCAAAATCATCGTAGGTCTCAAAGACTTTCCTTGCAATGGATGAGAGCTTCTCAAAATTCTTCCTCGAGCTCTACCTCCACCAAGCTGTGCACTTCTCTGCAGAGGAATTTAGCTTGTCTGGTAAAACTGATCTTTGCAGAAGTTCTTTCTTTCATAAGCTGCCCGATCGGCTTTCCTACCGCAGCCATTTTTGGATGATCCACTTAACACTTTCTTCGTGTTAACAGTCTTTCCGTGAACTTCACCAAACTTGATCCTCTCATACACTGTATGAGTCCAGCTACTATGCGCTGCCACGAGTGTACATGACCACTGCTGCTACACTGACTGTCAGAAGTGGTTGTCAACTGTCAAGTTATCCAGGGAATTTTACACATCAGCATCTGCCTCTAACTCGAAAATGAGCATCAGTCATTCAAAAGGACACACGGAGCAACTCCAAATGGACTTTCCACAATTGTATTCATTTATCAACAGATTATATAACAGATTAAACAGTAGTCAGATCCATGGTTCAGATTGTCCAATTAAACTCAGTTTTAATTCAATTCAGTGGTACACAAATCCAGATAATCACATCAGTTTGTTCATTTAGCTTCCTTCATGAATTTGCTTGTTAAGTTGCTTTCTTAACCACTTAGATGAATCTGTCTTACTTGTTAGCTTTTCTTAGCTTTTGTTGGATTTTATTAGCTTTTGTAAGATTTTGTAAAATTTTTATAGATTTTGATAGGTTGATAACCTTAAAGAAACAAAAAATAAACACTAGCATTACTATTAACATTTACTTAAATATAGACAAAATACTATGTGAATACAATTTTCTTATGCACAACTGTCTCAACATTCACTTATTTCTAAGTCTAAACATAATAAGTTTAAGCATAATAAGCCTAATACACATTGAGTTAACAAACTGAAACAATTTGTGCTCACAATTCACTGTTACTTAGTGTAAACACACACATGAACAATATGTACATTACCTCCAAACGCTAATGTTTCACAATATGAGTCAATTAATTGCTTTCCCCTTCTTTCCATGTTCCACTCACATCAGTCTTTATGCCGAATGCTTCTCCACACAGAAGACACTTGTGCCACTGCTTGCATCCACTAACAGCTTTTACTTCCGTAAACTCTCCACTGTTTCCGTTGCTTTCCGTCACTTCTCTCTACGTCACATTAAGTGCAGTTTTTTAAACAGTATTTATTCCTTAAAATGCGTTTAACTTCACAGATGTCTTGAAAAGGGGATAACTTTGAAATTTGAGATCATCAATCATCACGGGTCCCCAAAAAAGGCATTTGGAGAATTTGGAGGTCATAGGTGCTCGCTAAATATTAAAGTCTCTGATGAATTTACTGCTGCACATGGGCAGGCTGTCTCATTGATTCCTATGACAATCAGGGAGATCTATTGAAAATAATGAAAAATTACTTTCTGCGTCCTCTTAATATGGTGTCGAGGGTCACTCGACGTGTCACAGTGAGAAATGTGGTATCTGTCGCACCTCACGCTGCCAGGGCGCATCTAGCAATTTATTCCATTCATTTCTATAGTTGTTTCGTGGACACCCCACAGAAAGCTCCAAATGACTCCATTTAGAACTCTATAGCTTCTAAGGAGGGCCTTAGACAGTGTGCCAGGTTTAAAGTCTGAATGAATTCGTTACGTGCTTAATTAGCTGACTTGTGCACCTCAAATAGATTTTTTTAGTACTTCCCAATCAGTGAGAGACACAGATTTTTAATACGTTGTTTATGAGGGCCCAAAGATGAAGTATTCGGAGTCCCTAGGTCTTAGCATCAAATTTAAGGGTATTTTCACCAGGTCACACAGGAAGTGCCCAAGTGCAATCTGTTTCAAGGCCGCCAAATAGGTGTTCCGTGGACAGTCTTTTT
This sequence comes from Xyrauchen texanus, assembly GCF_025860055.1. Lineage (NCBI taxonomy): Eukaryota > Metazoa > Chordata > Actinopteri > Cypriniformes > Catostomidae > Xyrauchen > Xyrauchen texanus. Next base: position 6,045,806 of record NC_068305.1, read on the forward strand.
TTGCTACTTATAACAGTTGCATAAATGCATTTATAGGAGTGCCCTGAGTGTTATGCACTGATTGATAATATGACATATGCTAATATGACAAATGTTAAGAAAAGCCATACAAATTATTGTCCACAAATCATGTATTTGCCACCATTAAAATAAATTGCACGTGGGCACTTGTGTTTTTGCTTAGTCATGCAGGAAGTGCCCACATACAATTTATTTTAATGGTGGCAAATACATGCTTCGTGGACAGTCATTTTTTTTAAAGTTAATTACACTTTTTTAAGAGTTCTAAGTTACATAAATGTGTCCTGACAGTCATACATGATGTTTTATTGATAATATTTTATATAAATGAGGATAAAGTCATATGTAAAAAAAAGTGTGGCAAGTCCAAAAGGAAGATCCCATCTGTAGCTTATTTAATGGATGCAAATACATGGTTCATGGACCGTCATTTTCTAAAGCAAATTTTACACATTTATGAGTTATAAATACTGGATTGAGCTGGTACTCCTGTGCTCATCTCAGTCTCCTCTATCTATGGAGTGAATTTCGAGTGGATCAGAGAAAGTAATAAATTTCATCAGAAAAAACGAAAGGGCAGACAGGTAGATAGATAGATAGATAGATAGATAGATAGATAGATAGATAGATAGATAGATAGATAGATAGATAGATAGATAGATAGACAGAAAAGACAGAGAGACATACAGACAAACAGGTAGATAGTGGACATATTGAGAATTGCACTGTGCTAAAGTGCTAAAAAGTGTATTTTTTTACTCAAAATTACAGACAGTTTAAATGTTTGGTGCAAAATTGTTGACTTTCTCCAATCCACTTCAAATTCATACCATAGATAGATGAGGGTGTACGTTGTTCAGAGGATGTCATACAGTCACCTAAATATGATATTCAGTGAATTCCTGTATCCAATACATAAAAATAAATATCCACCAAGTGACTATTTCAGGCAATGCAAATAAATTGCACGTGAGCCATCGCAGTTACAATCAATCTAATGGGATAAAATAGGTGTTTGGTGGACAACATTTTTATAACTCCAGGATAAAATGTATTACTCAAAATCATATTTAGGTGACTCTATGAACACCAGCCTGAAAATGTTTTACACTTCAAAACCTCAAAATTCTACTCTCTACAAACCACCTAAAATTTTGACTGAGCTAGGAAGTTAAAACTGGTACTCCTGTGCTCATCTCAGTCTCCTCTCCCTATGGTGTGAATTTTCCAGTTTCCTGTCTCCTCTTTTCCACTAAATGAACCTCTTACACTGGTGCCGAAACCTGGGAACTCAACTCAAAGGTAGGCTTTAATTAAACAAACATAAGAATGGCTTTTCAGCTCCACATAATACAACACAGTCTCTTTGGGTCAGGTAGCTCTCTCTCTCTCTCTACATCGTCGCTGACATGGTCCCTTTATACCGCTCTTCCCAAAGCTTACTGCAATTGGAAACAGGTGTTAGTCATAATCAGGCTCAGATGTATGCACCCTTACCACTTTCTCTCTCTCTCCGGACGAATGCTCTACCCCAGTGGTTTTCAAACCCTGGGTGGGGTCGCGAGAATTAAAAAATGGGTCGCCAGTGATTTAAAATAAAAATAAAAAAAAAAAAATATTTCGTTTTTTAATAATATTAATATTAATAATAATAGCTTTGATTAGAAGTACACTAAAAAAAACATTCAAATTCATGCAAAATAAATAATCCACATGTCACCTGACCGGCTGACCGACCTACTCGTAGCCCTAGGCAACACAAAACAAAACAAAAAACCTTGTGCGCAGTGTTGTTGATATGCAGCCATTTTATTTTATTTTCCCATGAGATGATGAAAATATTCGGTACCGTGAAATTAGTAGCCCGTAATGAATTTATTTTATGCTGAACATGAGCAAACCAAAGTCAAAAACCATTTATGATTTTTTAACAAGAAAAAGAGGGTCAGAGACCGAGACCCCTTTAAATGAAGCAGCAGAAAACGCGGTCAACCATCAAACCCTGCCGCGAACAGCGGAGATCAGCAGGGAAGATAATGAAGGCGATGCATGTCAACAGAGTAGCAGTACTTTCCCAGCAAAGAAAAAGCAGAAACCCGGAGTAAGGCCATATAAAGATGATTTTTTGAAGTTTGGGTTTGTCAACTGTTCGGACGCAGTCCATGCAGCAATACCAATGTGCGTAATATGTGGTGAAAAGTTGGCAAAATATGATAACAAAATAGTCAACTAATATAAAAATCACACTGCTCTGTTAAAATAGTCAGTAGTAGGCCTACAATTCGTAGCCTACTATTCAGCGTAAGCACGTACCGCGCCACGTGATGTTTCCAAGCACATTTTTGCGCATGTGAAAAGGATGATTTTTTTCCTGTTGATATTGCAACGTGATTCTAATGAGAGAGTTACGTGAGCATAACGCCCCTTACTTTTACTTTCGCTTTAAATTATTTCGTTTTGGCTTGTTTAAAGTTATTATTATTTTTTAATTCTTGTTCTGTTCTGTATATAATGAATATTACATTTAAAGAGTTTGTTGTGGAATATGTTTTGTGTATTTTTTAAGCATGCAGCAAACGATAGGCTATTAATTGGTTAACATTCCTGTATGTAGGCCTATAGCTTGATCAAATTATTTCAGAATCGACTTCAAGCAAGTGCACGTGCATCATGAAAAGTGCAAAAAAAGTGCTTTTTGTTCTGCGCACAAGCCTATGGGTCGCGTCAAAAAAAAAAGAAAAAAAATAGGGTCCCTCTTGAAAAAGTTTGAAAACCACTGCTCTACCCCACCGCTACACCATGTTTTTTGTTGATTTGTTAAGATCCACAAATTTTGGTTGAAGGTTCAGAGTTTTAATTGTGATGTTTTGGGCACTCAAATTAAATTTTGCCCCAGACTCATAAAAAATGTACACAAAACAATTGGGTTCTGACCTGTGTGATGATTATTTTAAGGGGATGGAAGTCGGAGTTTTTCTTTTTTTCATATTTTGTTTGGTATTTTTGCTTTTTCACAGAACAAACAAACACAAAACCAAGAACTACTACAACAAAAAAATACAGAACAACTGAGGGACAAATGTATACATAGACAAATTTTCATTGGACAGATAATACTACAAAATGCAAGCTTGTAAATGTTTGGATCATTCATTCAAAGAATTATAAAAAGCAAAACAGTAATAATAAATAAATAAAATTAAATAACCAAGCCCATTATCCTGAATATTGTCAGCCATCTAATACTTTAGGCACAGTGTTAATTATATTATCAGTGATTACGGTCATCAATTACTAATAAGTTGGGCAGTAACAGGGGTCAGTAGGCTAAGAAAGCATTGCTTTAGTTATCTTAAGATGATCCAAAACCTGTCCCCACATTTTGTCAAATTCTTTAAGTCTGTCATTATTAATGTATCTCAACCTTTCCAACGCAAGCATATTTACAAGATCTTTAGCCCACATTTCAAACTTAGGTGCTAAATCAGTTTTCCACATTCGCAAAATCAACCTCTTAGCAATTATCATTCCAAATAATATAGCTTGTCTTTCCTGTATGTCTATCATCTTTAGATTACTAGATATACCAAAAATAGCCATAAGTGGATAAGGTTCAATATTCTTTTTAAATGCTTTAGAAAAACAGTCAAATACACTCTCCCAATATTCCTGTAATTTAGGGCACAGCCATAGTCAGAGATCCATTCTTCCCAACTATCTGAATTGATCTCTAAACCAGTTCTGTTTCCCAGGCCTGTTTAGCTACAGTTGTATTTGTGACAGCTTTAACATAATCCTGTAAAAAAAGGACACTGCTCCCCAATGTAAAGGATTGAACTTATTAATTTCTTCAAGTGTGTCATGCTGATTTATCACACTAAAATTTGAAAGCTGCTTCTTCACAAAATCTCTTGTAAGTATCTAAATAAACTAGAATTAGTGCTATTAAAGGCCCTTCTTAATTGCTCGAATGAGGCAAATTTCCCATCTATATACAGATCCTTTATGTTTTGAATGACTTCCTTCTCCCTTTGTGTAAAACCAAAGCAAACCAGGAGGAAAAGCATAGTTATGACATATAGGGCTTTCTAGATTTATGTCAGGAGCTTTTATATAAGTTTTAATTTGCTTCCATATTTTTAGAGCATTATTTATAACAAAGTGATTATCGTATATGGCTTTATCAATTTTAGTAGGACTATTATAAGAGCAGCAAGAGATGTCTTATTGAAAAATGCGTGCTCTATCCTAATCCAAGAAGGATCTCCATGTACATTAATGGGCTGTTTTTTCCACCAGGAAAATTTAGATTAGCTGTCCAGTAATAATATTTGAACTGTGGTAGGCTAAACCCTCCATTATTCTTAGCTTTACATAGATGCTTCTTAGATATTCGCACACTCTTATAATCCCACAAATAAGGCATAATTATAGCATCTAACTGTTTAAAAAAACTTTGTGGGATAAAACAACCTGAAAAATTTACAAAAATCGTGGGAGTACCACCATCTTGATCAAGTTAATCCTACCAGCCATTGACATGGGCAACATCCTTCAAAATTCAATATTTCGCTTTAACTGATCTAATATTCGTTGCCAGTTTAATCTAAGTAGATCTTTAGGCTCTTTAGTAACTGTAACCCTGAGATACACAAAAGAATTGAGTGCTTTTTTAAAAGGGGTGGAATTCAACAATTCTGGGTCGATTTTTGTGATGGGCATTAATTCGCTCTTCTCCCAGTTAATTGTAAAGCCGGAAAAGGTTCCAAATGTTTTGATCAAAGACAAAACTGAAGGGACAGACCTCTGAGGGTCGGGGATATATAATAAAATGTCATCTGCATATAATGAGAGATGGTGGGGGAGACCAAGTTATAGGACTAATATCTTGATGCTGCCTGTGGCAGCGGGGGCGTGGTCAAGCGCCCGTCCGGGAGAGAAAAGCGGTAAGGGCGCTTACACCTGTGCTAAATTATGTCTAACACCTGTGTCTAATTGCAGTAAGCATGGGGAGAGCGGCATAAAAAGCAGCAACCACAGAGCCTCGAGAGAGAGAGAGCCGATACCAAAGCCACCAGAAGAAGTGGATGAATTGTTATGTTGTAAATTCTAAAAGAGTGTCTAAATTAAATAGTCTTACCTTTGAAGCCAAGAACGCTGTTTCCCGTGTCTTCCTTAGTGGAAACCTTTACACTGCCTTATACTCACATTCAGGGGCTCAATAAGAATAGCAAACAAAAAAGGTGAGAGGGGGCAGCCCTGTCGCGTTCCTCGGTATATCTTAAAGGGAGGAGACACATTCTGGTTTGTGATTACAGATGCAAAAGGGTGAGCATAGATAGTTTCAATCCAGCCCTTAAATACAGGCCCAAATCCGAATGCTTCTATGGCGGATCTCATGTATGACCATTCTACCTGGTCAAAGGCACGTTGCGCATCAAGAGAAATAATAGCTGTGTCTGTATAATTTTTGGCATATAAAATATAAAAAGATGACACAAATTAAAAAACATGTGTCTGTCAGGCATAAAGCCAGTTTGGTCAGGATGAATGACAGTGCAAATGTGGCTTCTCAGATGATTTGCCAGTATTTTCCCAATAAGTTTTGTTTCTATTTGGATCAGTGAAATAGGATGATAAGATGAGACCAATAAGGGATCACGTCCTGGTTTGGGAATCAGAGTTTTATTGGCTATATATAAAGCCCACTTCAGAGGCATTACCACTATGTTTATACATACAAGAAAGGGGGAAATTATATCACAAAATTTCTTACAAAATTCAATGGTAATCCCATCTGGTCCAGGGGATTTATTATTTGGAAAAGAAAAAAATAGCTTTATTAATCTCTTTAAGGCTTATATCTGCATCTAACTGATTTACTGCATCTTCATTTAATTTGGGAAGATTCAAATTGGCTAGGAAATGAGTTGCTGTGTTTGAAGTTGTATATTCCTAGGACCGATATACTTCTTCATAAAATTTAGCAAAACATCTATTTATATCAACAGGATTATTTAAGAGTTTGCAACTATGGCGTGTCTCAATTGCCGAGCAAGCAGTTTTTGAGGTTTATCTCCTAGTTCAAAGTATTGCTGCTTAACTTGGTTGAGTATTTTTAATACATTTTTAGACATGGACACATTATATTAATATTTTAATTTAATAATTTTATCCAACGTTTCAGCAGTCTGAGTGGCTCTATATTCTGTCTCCAACTGCATTAGCATGTCCTCAGTTTCTTTAAATTTTTCTTTTTCCTGTATTCTTTCTGCAGCCTTATGCTATTATATTTCCTCTTACAACAGCTTTCATAGATTCCCAAAGAGTTGAATCGTGAACGTCTCCTTTATCATTTGTAGATATGAAGAATTCTATTTTCTCCCTGAGATAATCACTGAACCGCTTGTCCTTTAATAGACTGTTATTCATTCACCATGTATATTCTCCTTTAACTACGCCTAAATTCAAATCCAATGAATGTGGGGAATGGTCTGATATTAACACATTATGATATTTTGAGGCGGTTGCCATAGATATGAATTTGGAATCAATTAAAAAATAATCATGTGGCATCGGGGGCATGGTCAAGCGCCCGTCCTGGAGAGAAAAGCGGTAAGGGCGCTTACACCTGAGCTAAATTATGTCTAACACCTGTGTCTAATTTCAGTAAGCATGGGGAGAGCGGCATAAAAGAGCAGCAGCGACAGAGCCTCGGGGAGAGAGAGAATGACAAGGGAACCCAGTGTTCCCACGAAAGACAGCATTGTGTACCCAATAAAAAGAATAAAAACCCTGTTACCTGAAGAAGTTTTCCAGTGTTTTCCCTCCCTCAGAGCGAGAGCGTTCCACAAATCAATTCTCGAGTAAGATTTATGCACAGAAGAGAAAAAGGAATAATCTCTATCAGAGATTTTTATATATAATTATTAATAGTTTTACAAGACTTTGACGCAGTTAACTGACTTGGTTGTTTGTCAAGAGCTGGATCTAAAACACAATTAAAGTCTCCCCTGATAATGACATTTGAGTCTTGCAGGTTAGGAAGAGTTTCAATTACTTTAGTAAAAAATGACGGATCGACGAAATTTGGGCCATATATATTGACTAACGTAACTGGAGTCTGATTGATCATCCCACAAACCACAAGCTATCTACCGTTTTGATCTGCAATAGTTTGCTTATGTATGAAAGGGAAATTCTTCCTTATAAGGATAGCAACTCCTCTAGCTTTTCCTGAAAAGTTTGACTGATATATGTAAAAGGCCCAACCAGGCCGAAGGCATCTCTGTGCTGTTCGTATCAAATGTGCTATTCAGACCCCGTACATTCCAGCTTACAAACCTAACTATTTCTTTGCTTTGGGTACTCTGAGACATAACCATTGAATAGTTGTTCTTGATAAAGTGCCCTTAAAAAGAAACAAATTTTATGTAACACAAATTAGGAATGCTGACATAATAACTGTTGCATAGTCCCTCATATAACATAGAGAACACTTTCCCATACCTCCAGTAAAACAATCTTTCCATACTTCACTTAAACCTAACATAACAGTATCGTTAATGTAGGTTATCATTTGTTACACCTCACGAAATAAAACAGGCTCCAATCAATCTTACCTTTGAACTATTAGAAAGTTCCAATTGAATAAGAAAGTCTCACCACAAAATCTGGAACAAATCAGTCATATACTGTAAAAGAGTTCAATCTGTTTCTCATTTGCATTATAGTCCATTCCAATTACTCGGCACGATGATTCAGATCTTCATGGTGTTTGACGGGCAACTGACCAGTCAACTACTTTGTCACTCAGGAATTCGTTCTCCGCCTCCGGGGTCTCAAACATCGCAGTGATGCCGTCCACCGTTACAATTAATCTAGCCACACCGTATCTTCCTAGCTCTACATTTCTCTCTAATGTTGTTGAACACCTGTCGCTTTTTCAAGGTATCCGTGGTCAAATCTGGGTAAATCGCCACCCGTGTCCCCATGTAGAACAGCGGCTGGTTCTGCCTGGCTAGGCGTAGGACGAGCTCCTTGGTCTGATAATTATGAAGCAGGGCAATGATTGATCTCGGTCTGCCACTAGAAGCCGGCTTTAAACTACGGTGCACCCGATCAACCTGTATTGGCTTTTGAAAATGCTCCTCATCCAAGAGCTTTGAAAGCAGTTTCTCGACGAAACGGGTACTGCTCCTCTTTTTCATTTATACCTATGTAAAGGTATTCAATGGAAAGGAGGAGGCAAGAACCGGCTTTTCAATATAAATAATAGTTTAATAGTAAACTTAAAAGACGACAAAAACAGACACATGACGGACATGTCCGTAAACGATCTCTCTCTCTCGCACGGTCCCCTGCAGTCAGCCTTTTAACCCTCACGGAGGCATAATTAGCCTAATACAGGACCGGGTGCATAGGATCATGACCCGGCCCCGACCTCCGCCCTGCCCCAACCTATAATCCGGATATTCTAGCGACGAGATCAAGACTCCAAGTCATCAATTTTTGCATACATTTGCGACAACTCAGTATCTATCTTTGAACACAGCTGCTCTAAAGCCTTGATTCGCTGTTCATGTGCATTCGCAGCCTTTTAAATTTCCTCCACCCACGTGACTGTTTCTTCCAATGCACATTTCACTGTGGAAAGTGAGGCTGAAAGTTCGTTAAACCTATTGTCCATATTGCCACTGAGTGCATTAATAGCAGCCATGAGATCGTCATTACTGGCCGATGGGGCTGGGGAGTTCATGCTAGCATCTGCTCCTTTAGTGCCATTGCCTGCTTTCGCCGTCTTTGTTTCTTCCTCCTCTGTGCCTTTATTGCCTTTTTTAACTTTATTTGGCTTTGTCATTATCTTGTGAACTATTCACTACTGGATTGTTACTGTTATTAACAAATAAAATGGTCTAGGTGAGAAAATTAAGGTAAGTCAAATAGAGCTTCAGAAAATGCGTCCACTCCATTTTGTGCCACCGGAAGTCCCCCCTTGAGTTTTTCTTTGTTATATATCTTCGAATCAATAAAAACTATTTAATTACAGAAAAATATACCAACAACGACTGAACACACAAGACGAACTGGCACTGGACAGCACACACGAGGAGACTAAAATAGGTAGAGAAATCAACAGGTTAACAAACAGGGCAGGTGTGACTAATGAACTAATAATAAGCAAACAAGGAGGCGGGGTATGACACAAGACAGAAAGACATGTGGTGATACAGAAACAATACAAGTCAAACAAGACGAGAGAATGCGTATCAACACCAAACAAAGCGATGCTACACATTCCCACACTAAACATAGCCTGAGCGTACATCGCAAGTCAAACACCACGCGATGCACTTAACAGGCAACAAAAACAAGACAGGACACCTGTGCGAGATCTCGGGCCCACATACAAACCCGAAACCTCATACCGAAGTGACCAAACCTCAGCACAATGTGAAGACAGTTAGCGACTCGGGCGCGCAGACCAAAGCAAGCACAACAGGCATTTGCGGTTGCGAGAGACACACAAAGACAGACAGAACATGGAGCATGACTGTCCAGATTCCGACACAGACCGAATCTGAACCAGACAGGGAAGTCAGGATCCAGACACCATGCTCCCTACATGAAACACAAGACAGCTTGCGACCCGGGCACGCAGTGCAACGTGAGGTGCACCCATGTTTGCGAGAGACAGACATAAACTATTGACGCAAGTGCATGTCGCCAAGATGACAGAAGCACAATGCACTCACGTCAATAACAGAACATGGAGCATGAGTTTCTGTATCCTGACATGGACCGAAACTGAATCAGACAGGGAAGTCAAGATCCATACACCATGCCCCAGACATGAAACACAAGACAGACTGAAGAGTGCACAGCAGGGAAAAAAACAAAGCTGTGCCCTTACACAACACCAGACAACGAAACACAAGACAGACATTGGATGATGATGCCATGGTCCTGTTAGACAAAAACCCAAACTGACAGAGTGACAGGACCGTGACAGTACTGTCAACGCAACCAAACATGAAAATTATTCAGTTCCAGAATGTTTTTAATTAAGTCAAATCCAGCTCTCAAACACTAACCCACAGAGGCCTTTATTAAATTTCCATAAAGACCATCTCCTTCGATATGTCTCCAAATCCTATTGTGCAAACTTCAATTTGACATTATCCTCTGTGTCAATAAGACTCACAATGGGTTTTTTTCTGCATCAGTGGAGTAAAATGAAAAATAATTCTTATTGGCTGTGTATCTACTTGAGGCAGTTTGTATCCCTTGAGTTCTCTGATGTTGTTTTCCATTCCATGATATGATTACACTGTTCTTGAGATCTCCAACTCGCACTCCCCACAGCTATGATTCTGTGGCACGGTCTGTCGCTTATGTTGTCATTACCAAGGAGCCTCAGATTGAAATGGAGCCATACCGGGGGGCATATAAATTGATGTTTGTGTGATAAGCAACCACAGTTGGAGCTGCAGGCTACAGGCCAAGACACATATGTGTCTTTGAAAATGAGACTGCTCCTCTAAATAGAGTAGACCTCAACAGAGACAGAGAGAGAGACAGTAAGGGAGGGAAACAATGTCAATGGAACATCCCCTACAGAAGACTAAACCAGTCTAACATAGACAACATGTGCCGCAATAGTCTGGTGGGTTGATTGGGTTTGAGTTCGTGTGAGATGAGAGGTCAAATGGTTGAACTGAGAACTTAAATGCTTATTGAATCTAAATAATGACAGATATCCTGAAATATAATAATTAGTGTTTATGTGGCTGCATCTGTCTTTGAGTGGGTATTGAGTGAAATATTATGATTCAGGGGCATTATAAATCTATTTTTATTGTTTTAATCTTTTGTTTAAATACACAGTAGATGGTGCAGATTACTTTTGAATTGTAATCCTGTACTGATTACAAATTACATGACTACAGTTGCAATCAGTAAGATAATCTCTTGGATTTTATTTAAGAAATCGAATCTGATGATTTTGGATTATTTCTAAACTATGTCTCTGACCTGAAGTCAGATTCTTTGTGTTTTAATCGCTAGTTGACTTACTGAGTGAAATAAAAAAGGCTCAAAAAACAAAAAACACATTTTAACTGATATGTACTGTATCATATGATTTGTCCAGGTTGGCAGAAAAAGTTGGTATGAATTGTTCTTATTTAGAAGAGGATTTGTGAAGTGAAGGTCACTGGATATGAGGTAGACATAGTATTTTACAGCTGTACATCAACAGTGTCCAGTAACTTGGGTAATTATTCATCACGAGAAGGCATTGTCTAACCATTTTAACCAAATGCATTTTACATGGTGTAAAAATAGGAAGGGAGTTGCATTTCCCATGTGATGTTAATAGCTCTAGACCCTCCAAAAATGAAATTTGTTTGAGTTTAACAGGCATTTCTGAGAGTTTCTAGTATTATGGACAGGTAACCTGTGGTGCATTAAACAAACAAGGTCTTACATTAGACCTGGTGGTTTTTCATTACAAACCCCTTCCATGAGTGGTAACAGATCAGACCAGTTTTATTTGTTATGATGAGTACAAAATCAGTTTGTGAAACTAAAACAAACATAACTACATCAATAAGATTTGTTCATCATTTATGTGTTGATTGTTGTGAATATGAACAAAAAAAGTTTTTGTGCATTTTGTTGCATTTGATGTTCAAACCCCTTCTAAAGACATTGTAACATATGGTTAAATATGACACAAAGAGTGATTATTAAAATAAGAATTAAAATGTGTTCATCAGGAATTTGTTAGACATGTAATGTGAAGTTGGATTTGACATGGATTTTGCAGTGGATAGGATTTCAAATTTTGAAAGGCAGAGTTTATAGTACATTGCACAGTAATGTCCTTAAAAGTGAAAATATATAATTCAGATTATATTCAGTTTGTTACTACCCAAATAGTTGTACTGTAAGCATACTGTTAGATTAAAACATTCACATACCATGGTATTTACATGGTACTTCAAGGTATATTAAAGAATAACCTGGAATTACCATAATAACAGTGTTGTGTCTTCACCATCTAATGTTGAGGTGTCTTATGACAGACTAAACAACACCACTAAACAACATCTCTTACACATCTTTGCAGAACTGCAATGCTTTTTCGTTAGCATTCCTCATTCACATGTGTTTTAGACAATCTGGAAATTGTTTAAAAGTGCTCAAAGCAACTTGTAGAAATTGAAATCAGGCCTCTCTTGTTAACACATTATATGTATTAATGTGTGGAATGCTCCATCTCTAAGACTCAGACTTTAAGAACACAAGGCATTAAAGGAATAGTACTCCCAAAAATGAAAATTCTGTAATCACAAAATAAGATGTACTGTATAGCAGAAGGTTTACACTGCTGTTTTCCAAACAATGAAAGCATATTGTGACTATAAGGGCTGTCAAGCTCCACAAAGTACTAAAAAGCATCATAAATGTCCATATGACTAGAGTGATTGAATTGTCCACACCCATGAGGAACAGACTAAAATTTAAGTATTTGTTCATTAATAATCTTCCCTTTAGAGTTTGATAGTTTTTTTAATGCAATTCAGCAATTGAATGCAATGTGAATGCAAGATCTACAGCACAGGAAAACATTTTCATTGAATAACAACAAAATATTTCGCATGTTCCTCACACAAAGCTATTGAATGACTTCAGAATATCGCACATTATTGTCTTAATGACTACCTTTATGGTGATTTTTTGTCCTTTTGAAGCTTGACGGTAAAATCACCATTCAGTCAAAGCTCTTTTTGTCATTGAAAAAACATGAGTGTGAGTAAATAATGCCAGAATTTCCATTTTTGTTGAGCTGTTCCTTTAAATAAAACTGGTAAATGCTGTTGGTTTGTTTGAGCTTACTTTGAATTTTGACGTTAAGACAGTAGATAGCAGCAAGCCGCCTGCGAAAAACACTGTAACATTATACCCCTCACTTGAGCTGCACTAAAGCAGAATAATCCTTGAATAATATCACTAAGAATGCAAGTAAACATCTGTCTAATTGGCTAGAAACTAACACAGCCCATACTTGTTTAGAGTGAGTGATGTTTTTTTCGTCTGGTTTGGAGAGTTTGGAGAGGGCGGAGGTGTGGATTCAGTTTGCTTGGTCGCATGATGGTTATTTCGCGCTCAGCGTTCGAAGAGGCAGCTTCATGTTCTTCATTTGTCGAGGAAAATAATGCTATTATGAAGGATTGATTGTATGAAAACTATATATTGACTAAGGACGAGAAGTTCTCTTCATTTCAGCTGCGGTGAGTGGATCATTTCTGTAGCGCAACACCATGGGTTTGATATAGGCTAATTTGCTTTAATCAGAATCAGAATTCGCTTTATTGCCAAGTTTGCTTACACACACAAGGATTTTGTCATTGTGACGAACCTTCAAGTGCAAGAGAATGCAACGTACATACATTTAAAGATATAGGCCTACATACAGTGACAAAAAAAAAATAATGTTCAGAGTAACGGTTGTACAATTTGAGATTGAAACTTTTGAGCGTAGCTCAATTTTACATTGTGCATACAATTATATTGTTGTCTATTACGTTAAATGTTGTATAGTATCTTAGAGCATCATCATTTATGGGGATTTTAACTATGCTAGATGTGTCACAGCATTGTCAGCCACAATATTATGAAGAAAAAAAGTGCGTCAGGTTCCAGAGGACATTGTAAAGTAGCACTGTTGTTTGCATAATCATTTTGCCTTGTCTTTCTCTGCTTATGTATTTTATCATACAAACAATTTTAAAGAGCCCCTTCTCGTCCCCTGCATTTCCTTTCTTTCTCTTTTGCTATGCTTCTCTTTTATATATATATATATATATATATATAAGCATAAAAACAATTTTCAAGCCTTACATATATATGAAGTGTGTTAGGTTTCAAATCATAAAACAAAGCGCTATTCAAAATAAGGGCAAAAAGTATTCATATGTCAAACATTAGTAGAACTACAAGAAGGTCCATCCTCAGGGAATTTGCCAGAGAGGGGCTGTTGCGAGGAGTACGAGGTCCGAGAACCAGGCCCGGGTGGGCCAGTAAGGAGCCACTAGGGTGACTTGCTCCTCGTCCTCCCTGACCTTGCACAGCACCTGTGCAAGAAGGCTCACTGGGGAAATGCGTACTTGCGCAGCCCCGAGGGCCAGAGCGGGCAATGGGAGGTCTCTTGGGAGGCAAACGGGTCTACCTGGGCCTTGCCGATCCGTTCCCAAATCAGCTGAACCGACTGAGGGTGAAGCCTCCACTCTCCACCGGGCCTCTGCGACTTTCGTGAAGACGCGAGGGGACAGAGATATGCCGAAGGGGAGGACTTTGTACTGATACGCCTGGCCGTCGAACATGAACCGTAGGAAGGGTCGGTGTCGAGGCAGAATTGAGACGTGAAAGTACGTGTCCTTCAGGTCTACCGCTGCGAACCAATCTAGATGCCGGACGCAAGTTAGGATGTGTTTTTGCGTGAGCATTTTCAACGGGAGTTTGTACAAGGCCCGGTTGGAAACTTCGCAAGTCCAAGATCGGTCGTAAGCCACCGCCTTTCTTGGGTACGATGAAGTAAGGGCTGTAGAAACCCTTCTTCATCTCGGTTGGAGGGACAGGCTCTATCGCGTCTTTGAGTAGAAGAGGAAAACAAGCGTCAGATGAAAACAGGAACAGTTGTGTAACTCGCAGCTGACTGCAACCCGACCATTGGCTCGAAGAAGATTTCTGAATGAACTCAACGTATTTGCCCGCTTTTATACCCGTTTGTCCGGGCGGGGTATGCAAATACTGTCTGCCTAATTCCCATTGGCCTTTTTTCATAGATCAGAGGCATATTCGGCACTCAAGAGAGAGCCCTAGTGTCGCTTCTTCGACCCAACGTCGAAGTGAGCGACAGATGGGGAACCATCATTCTAACTAAAAAGCCATTGTTGTCAAGAAGATTCAAAATTTGTGCGATAAGAACTAAAACAATGAGTTAAGGATGTTTTTTTTTTAAAAGGCATGTTTTCCTTGCTTTGGTTTAAAATAAACTAATTTATATGCATAAATATAACAATATTTTGTAATGAACCTTTAAGCCTAATAAGCCTTTTTTTTGTAAAACATTTAAAAAAGGAAAATTTGCACATATACTTGTTGTTTCTTCTATTCTCAACAGATATTTCTGGGAATATTTTGAGTAATGATACAAACAAATAGTTAAATCAGAGTTTTGAATTGATATTGACAGTGTGAACTGATTCACAGAAATGTTTCAAAAATACCTATGAATCATAAGATAAGAAAAGATGGTAAAACTAGTCTACTGACACTTAATGACCAAATAAAAAGCACAATAAATAAATAAAATGTTGCTTAATTTTGTAACTCAATTATTGCAATATCAATGCAGATATATTTGAGGATTTAAAATATCGCTCTGTCCCACCATACTTGAATGGGGGAAGACTGATATTTCCAAAATGGTTAGTCAAGATTATGATCAAAGAACATGTTTCAAATCAGTAGTAAAATCTGACAACAAATTTTCCTAAATTGTGCATCTTCAGATTAAGCAAAAGAAAACAAAGAAGAAGCTATTTTCCTGGCTTGTATAGATAATGTGAAAGTTGATTGACTGGCAATTTCTGTATCTAAAAGGTGATTGGTTCTTTTACTTCTAAGGCAGGGCTTCTTTTTCTACATCCGATAGCCATTCCAATTCCTCACATTAATTTTAATAGAAGTGGCCTGTCTCTGCTAAATAGTCTCTGGTCCTACTCAGAGCTTTGTACAAGTGAATACATCTGCAGCGTTTATACCAGTGTGTGGCACACAGACTACACTGTCATGAAACACTACCCCATAATCACCACCACACACTCCATCGACATCCAACCAAACTAGCTTTTTTTTATCAGAGCGGCCACATCATAATGGAATTACTCTGATGTATTTTAGTTGATAATTGGAGTTTTGCCTATGACAGCATACATCTGAAATACTATATTTGACATACATAGAATTTTTTTTTGTCAAGCAGGCCCCTGTTGTTTTCAGTCCTTAAGGATAAAGGATATGAAATGGAGGAAAACCCAAGGGTGAAGTGGGATTTTGCTGACAGTACAGACACATACTGGATAAAGGAATTGTTCTCCCAGAAATTTAAATCCTGTTATCATGAGCTCACCTTCATTTAATTCTAAACAGACTGATCTCACTGTGTATTCGGTGACAGTAGGTTGAAATTTCTGTTGCTGAAATCGGTCGATGTATACTGAAATTCGAATCACTGATGCCCCCACTCAGAGATTTGACTTTAGTGTTGTTAAATCTCATTGAATCTGGCATGTCTTGTGACCAATCATAGCACTTTTCTTGTTTCTTGTCTGGCACTGAAGCCTTATGCTACTGCAGCCACTGCACGTTGAATTTAGTGCCGACAAGCAGTTAGATTCTCTTGATTGTGACAAATTAACACTGTTTTGATTCCAGTTAAGCATAAGAGCCATCTCTGGTGATCTGGCAGTCTGGCAACAGCATGCCGTTTAATCAGTGGTGCTAATGCGCTGACATGGAGCTGCAGTGTAGAAACATAATTCTGAGGTTGGTCGAATATTTCAGAGGTTGAAATCTGTCCAGATGTCATTTGGGTTTGTAATTTCTTTCCACGGGTGATCTCCATCCAAAGTTTATGTTTTCAAAGATGCTATGTCTTCCACTGATTGTCAACATAACAAGCATCACATATGGTAATGACTATCATTGTGTGAAAAATGACCTTGCTTGTTATGTCTACCATTCAAACCTGTCTCAATCAACAATAACTAATTTCAAAGTTAGGTAGTGATAAATGTCCTCACTTATTAGAATGTGTAAATGTTAGGGGCTGTCAATCGATAAAAATTGAATTGTCCCTAAATAAAAGTAATTCAAAGACATGATGTGATTTTGACAGATTAAAGCATTGAATAGACATTATAAAGAGTGTCTTCAGAAGTCAATATATTGTTTGTTTTATTATCAAATCATTGAACATAAGCCTGTTATTAGACTATTTTGCAATTGTTTGTCAATGTTCGTTCACACAGGGTACCTCCTTGAATTCCATCTTCAATGTTTTTTAATTGTTAATCAAAAAGCAATAAGGCATAATGAAAGTAATTTATCTGAAAACAGTGGTAAAATCCATGTCTTCAGAAGTGATATGATAGGTGTGGGCAAGAATCAGATCCTATTTAAGTCCTTTTTTCTACAAATATCCACTTTCACATTCTTCATGGATATATCACCACCTACTGGGCAGGGAGGATAATTTATACTCAAAAAGGACTTGAATATTCATCTGTTTCTCACCCACATTGAATGGACCTTCAGAGCTGAAATATTTTTCTAAAAATATTTGTTTGTGTTCTGCAGAGGTCATACACATCTAAGGTAGCTTGAGGGTGAGAAAATGATTTTGCCTTGTAGATGATAAAAAGTGCAACAAAATCCTATAGTCTTACATTAAAGGAGGGGACATATCCACATCATGCCTTTGGAGTATGACGCACAAGTATTATGAATTATGATACATTTGGGTCCTTTTTTTAAGCTTTGGAGTTATGCGCTTTCCACTACCATTTAGTTGAAAAAAGAGAAAAGATATTCATTAAAACTTATTTTGTGTTCTGCATGAAAAAATAAAGTCATGAGTAAATTTGGACAGAATTTTCATTTATGGGTGAACTGTAATATTTTAAAGTTTAGAGGTAGTGTATGCACATCTAAAGAGAATGCAGGAGCACAGCTACAAGTTGAAGTTAATAGAAATGAGTAGAGACGCTGACACACTGCTAAACGTTCCAGTTTATTGACAATGTTTCGACCCAAATTGGGTCTTCGTCAGGTCAAACACACTGATTATCTTATTAACACTTCTTTTTAAAGGAGGAGATAAAAAGTGGGTGGAGGATACCATCACCAGATGAAAAACATTCAAAAGGAACTCCAAATTTTTCAATAAACATATTCTACGTTTCAATCCATACAAACATTTTTCAAATTTGTACAAATGTTTTACATAAATTTTACTTATGAGAGAAACTTATTAGTGGTGCTTGCAAAGCATCACTATTGTAATCTCACATACTTATTATTAGTGGTGCTTGCAAAGCATCACTATTGTAATCTCACATACTTATTATTTTTATTTTTATTTTTATATCTCCGTACAAAGTTCGGCACCTAACTCGTCCCGCACCGTTTGGCGTAGACCCACCGAATGAGGTATCAAATCGAACGGCCTATTGAGGACACGTGTGCTATGACTTTTGTAAGCGATCGGGGGTACGGTATTTGCCCCAGTGGGTCTAAGCCAAACGGTGCGGGACGAGTTAGGTGCCGAACTTTTGTACGGAGATATAAAAATAAAAATAAAAATAATAAGTATGTGAGATTACAATAGTGATGCTTTGCAAGCACCACTAATAATAAGTTTAAATAGAATTTCAGTAAGTTGGCTCTCACAAGCCAACTTAACTAGAATGTACATTTCCTGAAGAAAATGTGAGTGGTGCTTGCCATGGCAAAACTCGTCAAATAGCATTTTATAACTGCTGAGATATGTTTTTTTTACTCGGTTGCTAGGGTACCCCCATCTGGTTGCTAGGCAGTTACCATAGTGATATTTATCAAGTCTCCTTGCTATCCTGAGTAAAATCAGTCAACCAGGAAGTCTCTACGATGTTCTGATCCAGAGATATGTGATTTGTTATTTGGTTGCTAGGGTAACCCCTCCTTGTTGCTAGGCAGTTACCATAGTGATACTAATGAAGTGTCCTTGCCATCCTGATTGAAATAAACCAACCCGAAATCTCTACGTTTTCTGATGCAGAGATATGTGATTTGTTACTCGGTTGCTAGGGTAACCCCATGTGGTTGCTAGGCAGTTACTATAGTGATACTTATCAAGTCTCCTTGCCATCCTGATTGAAATAAATCAACCCAGAAGTCTCTCTGATTTTCTGGTGCAGAGATATAGGTATTTGCCCCAGGGGCAAAAAAGCGGCCGCAAAATCCCATAGACTTAACATTGCGAGAAACTTTGACGCATCACAGCTCCGAGCGAGGATTTCGCAGAAACGTGTGATTTGCTACATTTGAAGAGGCTGCTTAGATGTCAATATGGGGTAAAAGTTGCACCCCTGGGGGGCAGGAGCAGCCCAAAGTTGCCCCCATTGACTTACAATGGTGTGGGACGGACCATGAAATAGGCATTTTGTATTGAACATAGCTCTGGATCACAGTGTCATAGAGACAAGGGGGCGGGCTCATTTTACTCAGATGACCAATCAGTCTCTCGGGATCATTGTGAAGCTATCAAGCCACGCCCTAACAACAATTTAAAGCACCTTAGCAACAAGTCCCATAGACTTCTAATGAAAGACATCAAAGGGATATCTCCGGATAGAAGTGTCATAGAAACACAAGGGTGGTCTCGTTTGACTCGGGGCAGCAAGCAGCCAATCATGAATCACCTCAACACTTCCTAGCCCCTCCCTACCAACCATTGTCGAGCACCTTAGCAACCAAAATCCATAGAGGCATATCTTCCATTCTGAATGTCACAGAGGCATGGGAGTTGGTTTATATCATTCATACTGACAAGCAGCCTTTGTAGTTTCACGATTGGCAGCTGCCAAGCCACTCCCTAGCAACTAAACAGAGTACCCTAGCAACCGTTTAGCTATAACTATATCTCTGCACCAGAAAATCAGAGAGACTTCTGGGTTGATTTATTCCAATCAGGATGGCAAGGACACTTGATAAGTATCACTACGGTAACTGCCTAGCAACCACATGGGGTTACCCTAGCAACAGAGCAACAAATCACATATCTCTGCATCGGAAAAACGTACAGACTTCCGGGTTGACTTATTTCACTCGGGATGGAAAGGAGCCATGTATTGTATTACCTTGGTAACTGCATAGCAACCACACGGGCTTACCCTAGCAACCGAGTAACAAATCACATATTTCTGCACCAGAAAATCGTACAGACTTCCGGGTTGATTTATTTACGACCGTGATTTTTGTTCTTTTCGAGTTACAGCATGCTGTTCGACGAGTTTTGCCACGGCAAGCACCACTCACATTTTCTTCAGGAAATGTACCCATCTAGTTATTATTATTCTTCTGAGACTAAAATTACCAAGACTAACTCCTCCTAGAGCTTTTAAGCTACAGGCACCAAACTCGGCACAGACCTTCAGACTAATCCCGAATAGTGTGCTATATCTTTTCTAACTGATCGGACTTACGGTTTTCCTAAAAATGAGGATCAAACTCGGAAAAAACTCCCATTGACTTAACATTGCGGAATGTTCAGAAATTCAAATTCCAACTGACATTTTCACACACACAGACAAAAAGGGCCTGTCAGCCCTGCATCTCTCCTCTCTCTCTCCCTCAGAGGATTTCTTTTATCAAGCAGCCAAAAAGTAATGACCTAAAATCTTCCTAGCCACACGCTAAAACATGCTAAAAACGTGCTAGCATCTATCTGAGGGTCAATATCTATCTATCTATCTATCTATCTATCTATCTATCTATCTATCTATCTATCTATCTATCTATCTATCTATCTGAGGGTAAATATCTATCTCTCTCTCTATCTATCTATATCTATCTCTCTATATCTATCTCTCTATATTTCTAAGGGTAAATATCTATCTATCTATCTATCTATCTATCTATCTATCTATCTATCTATCTATCTATCTAGCAACTAAGTTAAACTTTTTTAACACTACACTGTAGAACTGGCTCATTAGAGTCATTCATTTGGGAATCAGACTACACTGGTCACACTGTATGTTTCACACTGTAGATTCAAAAGAACTGGCTCATTAGAGTCATTCATTTTAGAGTCATTCATACTGGTCACACTGTATGTTTCACATTGTAGATTCAAAAGAACTGGCTCATTAGAGTCATTCATTTGGGAATCAGACTACACTGGTCACACTGTATGTTTCACACTGTAGATTCAAAAGAACTGGCTCATTAGAGTCATTCATTTGGGAATCAGACTACACTGGTCACACTGTATGTTTCACATTGTAGATTCAAAAGAACTGGCTCATTAGAGTCATTAATTTGGGAATAAGACTACACTGGTCACACTGTATGTTTCACACTGTAGATTCAAAAGAACTGGATCATTAGAGTCATTAATTCGGGAATCAGACTACACTGGTCACACTGTATGTTTCACACTGTAGATTCAAAAGAACCGGCTCATTAGAGTCATTAATTTGGGAACACACACAGACAAAAAGGGCCTGTCAGCCCTGCATCTCTCCCTCTCTCTCCCTCATTGCATAGGGATTTTGTATTGAACATAGCTCTGGATCACAGTGTCATAGAGACAAGGGGCGGGCTCATTTTACTCAGACGACCAATCAGTCTCTCGGGATCATTGTGAAGCTATCAAGCCACGCCCTAGCAACAATTTAAAGCACCTTAGCAACAACTCCCATAGACTTCTAATGAAAGATATCAAAGGGATATCTCCGGATAGAAGTGTCATAGAAACACAAGGGTGGTCTCGTTTGACTCGGGGCAGCAAACAGCCAATCATGAATCACCTCAACACTTCCTAGCCCCTCCCTAGCAACCATTGTCGAGCACCTTAACAACCAAAATCCATAGAGGGATATCTTCCATTCTGAATGTCACAGAGGCATGGGAGTTGGTTTATATCATTCATACTGACAAGCAGCCTTTGGAGTTTCATGATTGGCAGCTGTCAAGCCACTCCCTAGCAACTAAACAGAGTACCCTAGCAACCGTTTAGCAATAACTATATCTCTGCACCAGAAAATCAGAGAGACTTCTGGGTTCATTTATTTCAATCAGGATGGCAAGGAGACTTGATAAGTATCACTATGGTAACTGCCTAGCAACCACATGGGGTTACCCTAGCAACCGAGTAACAAATCACATATCTCTGCACCAGAAAATCAGAGAGACTTCTGGGTTGATTTATTTCAATCAGGATGGCAAGGAGACTTGATAAGTATCACTATGGTAACTGCCTAGCAACCACATGGGGTTACCCTAGCAACCAAGTAACAAATCACATATCTCTGCACCAGATAATCGTAGAGACTTCTGGGTTGATTTATTTCAATCAGGATGTCAAGGAGACTTGATAAATATCACTATGGTAACTGCCTAGCAACCACATTGGGTTACCCTAGCAACCGAGTAAGAAATCACATATCTCTGGACCAGAAAATCGTAGAGACTTCTGGGTTGGTTTATTTCAATCAGGATGTCAAGAAGACTTGATAAGTATCACTATGGTGACTGCCTAACAACCAGATGGGGTTACCCTAGCAACCGAGTAACAAATCACATATCTCTGCACCAGAAAATCAGAGAGACTTCTGGGTTGATTTATTTCAATCAGGATGGCAAGGAGACTTGATAAGTATCACTATGGTAACTGCCTAGCAACCACATGGGGTTACCTTAGCAACCGAGTAACAAATCACATATCTCTGCATCAGAAAACGTAGAGACTTCCGGATTGACTTATTTCAATCAGGATGGCAAGGACACTTCATTAGTATCACTATGGTAACTGCCTAGCAACCAGATGGGGTTACCCTAGCAACCGAGTAACAAATCACATATCTATGCACCAGAAAATCATAGAGACTTCTGGGTTGATTTATTTCAATCAGGATGTCAAGGAGACTTGATAAGTATCACTATGGTAACTGTCTAGCAACCACATTGGGTTACCCTAGCAACCGAGTATCAAATCACATATCTCTGGACCAGAAAATCGTAGAGACTTCTGGGTTGGTTTATTTCAATCAGGATGTCAAGAACACTTGATAAGTATCACTATGGTGACTGCCTAACAACCAGATGGGGTTACCCTAGCAACCGAGTAACAAATCACATATCTCTGCAACAGAAAATCGTAGAGACTTCTGGGTTGATTTATTTCAATCAGGATGGCAAGAAGACTTGATAAGTATCACTATGGTAACTGCCTAGCAACCATATGGGGTTACCCTAGCAACCGAGTAACAAATCACATATCTCTGCAACAGAACAACATAAAGACTTCTGGCTTTGTTCATGGGACTCAGGGTAGCAAGGATCAATCAATCAATCAATCCATCCATCTATCTATCTATCTATCTATCTATCTATCTATCTATCTATCTATCTATCTATCTATCTATCTGTCTCTCTGTCTGTCTGTTGTCTATCTATCTATCTGAGGGTCAATGTCTATCTATCTATCTATCTATCTGAGGGTCAATATCTATCTATCTATCTATCTATCTATCTGAGTGTCTATCTATCTATCTATCTATCTAGCAACTAAGTTAAACTTTAAACTACTTTAAACTAATTTAAACTAAACTACTTTAAACTATAAACTACTTTAAACTATAAACTACTTTAAACTAATTTAAACTAATTTAAACTGCAAACTAATTTAAACTACAAACTAATTTAAACTACAAACTAATTTAAACTACAAACTAATTTAAACTATAAACTACTTTAAACTTTAAACTAATTTAAACTATAAACTAATTTAAACTTCAAACTACTTTAAACTTCTTCAAACTTTCTGGTCCAAACTTTCACAAGCCAACTTAAAGTTTGTACTCGAACTGAACTTTTATTTACTTAGTTAAGTTGGCTTGTGAGAGCCAACTTACTGAAATCCTATTTAAACTTATTATTATTATTCTTCTGAGACTAAAATTACCAAGACTAACTCCTCCTAGAGCTTTTAAGCTACAGGCACCAAACTCATCACAGACCTTCAGACTAATCCCGAATAGTGTGCTATATCTTTTCTAACTGATCGGACTTACTGTTTTCTCAAAGCGGATGATCAAACACTTGAAAAATCCCATTGACTTACATTGACGGAATGTTCAGATGAGCCAACACCAACTGTCAAAATTCAAATATGAGCCACCAACAGAAGGCTTTAACATGCTTCAGGCTTCGTTTCTATCAAATCTCTATTTCTATCTGTCTCTTAAAGTGAAGAGGGCCACTCTGTTCAATCTTTATTTCTAACAAATTCAATCAAACTTTATTTAAATCACTGTTTTTACAATATTGCTATGTCAATACAATGTTTATATATATCTCTCTCTATCTATTTCTTTCTATTCATCCTTTTTCCTCATATCTGTCTATCTGTCTGTCTGTCTGTCTATCATTTAGTGCAACCTAGCAACCAGAACCCATTGACTGCCATTCAAAATTGCTTAGATGGATATCACCTGATCAGTATGTCCTACAGACATGAGAGTTGGCTTGTTTGAATTGGGTGAGCAGTCAGTCTTTAAGTATCATCATGAAAAATACTAAGCCATGCCCTAGCAACCATTTAGAGCACCCTAGCAACCAAATCCCTTTAACTTCCATTCTATCTATCTATCTATCTATCTATCTATCTATCTATCTATCTATCTATCTATCTATCTATCTGTGGGTAAATATCTATCTCTCTCTATCTATCTATATCTATCTCTCTATATATCTAAGGGTAAATATCTATCTATCTATCTATCTATCTATCTATCTATCTATCTATCTATCTATCTAGCTAGCTAGCTAGCTAGCAACTAAGTTAAACTTTTTTAACACTACACTGTAGAACTGGCTCATTAGAGTCATTCATTTGGGAATCAGACTACACTGGTCACACTGTATGTTTCACACTGTAGAGTCAAAAGAACCGGCTCATTAGAGTCATTAATTTGGGAATCAGTCTACACTGGTTACACTGTATGTTTCACACTGTAGGTTCAAAAGAACTGGCTCATTAGAGTCATTAATCTGGGAATCAGACTACACTGGTCACACTGTATGTTTCACATTGTAGATTCAAAAGAACCGGCTCATTAGAGTCATTCATTTGGGAATCAGACTACACTGGTCACACTGTATGTTTCACATTGTAGATTCAAAAGAACTGGCTCATTAGAGTCATTAATTTGGGAATCAGACTACACTGGTCACACTGTATGTTTCAAATTTTAGATGCAAAAGAACTGGCTCATTAGAGTCATTAATTTGGGAATCAGACTACACTGGTCACACTGTATGTTTCACATTGTAGATTCAAAAGAACCGGCTCATTAGAGTCATTAATTTGTGAATCAGACTACACTGGTCACACTGTATGTTTCACATTTTAGATTCAAAAGAACCGGCTCATTAGAGTCATTAATTTGGGAATCAGACTACACTGGTCACACTGTATGTTTCACACTGTAGATTCAAAAGAACCAGCTCATTAGGGTCATTAATTTGGGAATCAGACTACACTGGTCACACTGTATGTTTCACACTGTAGATTCAAAAGAACCAGCTCATTAGAGTCATTAATTTGGGAATCAGACTACACTGGTCACACTGTATGTTTCACATTGTAGATTCAAAAGAACTGGCTCATTAGAGTCATTCATTTGGGAATCAGACTACACTGGTCACACTGTATGTTTCACACTGTAGATTCAAAAGAACCAGCTCATTAGAGTCATTAATTTGGGAATCAGACTACACTGGTCACACTGTATGTTTCACATTGTAGATTCAAAAGAACTGGCTCATTAGAGTCATTAATTTGGGAATCAGACTACACTGGTCACACTGTATGTTTCAAATTTTAGATGCAAAAGAACTGGCTCATTAGAGTCATTAATTTGTGAATCAGACTACACTGGTCACACTGTATGTTTCACACTGTAGATTCAAAAGAACCGGCTCATTAGAGTCATTAATTTGGGAATCAGACTACACTGGTCACACTGTATGTTTCACATTTTAGATTCAAAAGAACTGGCTCATTAGAGTCATTAATTTGGGAACACACACAGACAAAAAGGGCCTGTCAGCCCTGCATCTCTCCTCTCTCTCTCCCTCATTGCATAGGGATTTTGTATTGAACATAGCTCTGGATCACAGTGTCATAGAGACAAGGGGCGGGCTCATTTTACTCAGACGACCAATCAGTCTCTCGGGATCATTGTGAAGCTATCAAGCCACGCCCTAGCAACAATTTAAAGCACCTTAGCAACAACTCCCATAGACTTCTAATGAAAGACATCAAAGGGATATCTCCGGATAGAAGTGTCATAGAAACACAAGGGTGGTCTCGTTTGACTCGGGGCAGCAAACAGCCAATCATGAATCACCTCAACACTTCCTAGCCCCTCCCTAGCAACCATTGTCGAGCACCTTAACAACCAAAATCCATAGAGGGATATCTTCCATTCTGAATGTCACAGAGGCATGGGAGTTGGTTTATATCATTCATACTGACAAGCAGCCTTTGGAGTTTCATGATTGGCAGCTGTCAAGCCACTCCCTAGCAACTAAACAGAGTACCCTAGCAACCGCTTAGCAATAACTATATCTCTGCACCAGAAAATCAGAGAGACTTCTGGGTTCATTTATTTCAATCAGGATGGCAAGGAGACTTGATAAGTATCACTATGGTAACTGCCTAGCAACCACATGGGGTTACCCTAGCAACCAAGTAACAAATCACATATCTCTGCACCAGAAAATCAGAGAGACTTCTGGTTTGATTTATTTCAATCAGGATGGCAAGGAGACTTGATAAGTATCACTATGGTAACTGCCTAGCAACCACATGGGGTTACCTTAGCAACCGAGTAACAAATCACATATCTCTGCATCAGAAAAGCGTAGAGACTTCCGGATTGACTTATTTCAATCAGGATGGCAAAGAGACTTCATTAGTATCACTATGGTAACTGCCTAGCAACCAGATGTGGTTACCCTAGCAACCAAGTAACAAATCACATATCTCTGCACCAGATAATCGTAGAGACTTCTGGGTTGATTTATTTCAATCAGGATGTCAAGGAGACTTGATAAATATCACTATGGTAACTGCCTAGCAACCACATTGGGTTACCCTAGCAACCGAGTAACAAATGACATATCTCTGGACCAGAAAATCGTAGAGAATTCTGGGTTGGTTTATTTCAATCAGGATGTCAAGAAGACTTGATAAGTATCACTATGGTGACTGCCTAACAACCAGATGGGGTTACCCTAGCAACCGAGTAACAAATCACATATCTCTGCACCAGAAAATCAGAGAGACTTCTGGGTTGATTTATTTCAATCAGGATGGCAAGGAGACTTGATAAGTATCACTATGGTAACTGCCTAGCAACCACATTGGGTTACCCTAGCAACCTAGTATCAAATCACATATCTCTGGACCAGAAAATCGTAGAGACTTCTGGGTTGGTTTATTTCAATCAGGATGTCAAGAACACTTGATAAGTATCACTATGGTGACTGCCTAACAACCAGATGGGGTTACCCTAGCAACCGAGTAACAAATCACATATCTCTGCAACAGAAAATCGTAGAGACTTCTGGGTTGATTTATTTCAATCAGGATGGCAAGAAGACTTGATAAGTATCACTATGGTAACTGCCTAGCAACCATATGGGGTTACCCTAGCAACCGAGTAACAAATCACATATCTCTGCAACAGAACAACATAAAGACTTCTGGCTTTGTTCATGGGACTCAGGGTAGCAAGGATCAATCAATCCATCCATCCATCCATCCATCCATCCATCCATCCATCCATCTATCTATCTATCTATCCATCCATCTATCTATCTGAGGGTCAATATCTATCTATCTATCTGTCTCTCTGTCTGTCTGTTGTCTATCTATCTATCTGAGGGTCAATGTCTATCTATCTATCTATCTATCTATCTATCTATCTATCTGAGGGTAAATATCTATCTATCTCTCTATCTATCTGAGTGTCTGTCTGTCTATCTATCTATCTATCTATCTATCTATCTATCTAGCAACTAAGTTAAACTTTAAACTACTTTAAACTAATTTAAACTAAACTAATTTAAACTATAAACTACTTTAAACTATAAACTACTTTAAACTAATTTAAACTTCAAACTAATTTAAACTACAAACTAATTTAAACTTCAAACTACTTTTAAACTTCTTCAAACTTTCTGGTCCAAACTTACAAGCAATACGTAACTGAACGAAGCA